>NW_021823504.1:12500-20000 GCF_901001165.1 Salmo trutta | reverse complement strand
TTATACCACAGTGGGGGCATGTTATACCACAGTGGGGGCATGTTATACCACAGTGGGGACATGTTATACCACAGTGGGGGCATGTTATACCACAGTGGGGACATGTTATACCACAGTGGGGACATGTTATACCACAGTGGGGTGGCCAGGACAGGTAATGAGGTGTTAGTAAAGGGGATTGAATTTAGCCAGTGACTGTCACAGCAAGGCTGTTCATCACCCCAGAGATCACCCCCTGACCCCCTGACTAAAAGACATCATGTTTCTCACCGACCAGGTAAGACAGGGGTCAGTCAGGGGTCAGTCAGGGGTCAGTCAGGGGTCAGCCAGGGGTCCGTCAGGGGTCCTTCAGGGGTCCGTCAGTGGTCAGCCAGGGGTCAGCCAGGGGTCAGTCAGGGGTCCGTCAGGGGTCAGACAGGGGTCAGTCAGGGGTCAGTCAGAGCGACAGAGGTGTGGTGGAAGGGTCATAACTTTAACTCTTCAAAGACTGGTGTGTGCGTGCACTGTGTGTGTGTGTATATGTGTGTGTGTGTGTGCACTGTGTTTGTGTGTGTGTGTGTGTGTGTGCACTGTGTGTGGGCGTGCACTGTGTGTGCGCGCACTGTGTTTGTGTGTGTGTGTGTGTGTGTACACTGTGTGTGTGTGTGCACTGTGTGTGGGCGTGCACTGTGTGTGTGCGCGCACTGTGTGTGTGTGTGTGTGTGTGTGTGTGTGTGTGTGTGTGTGTGTGTGTGTGTGTGTGTGTGTGTGTGTGTGTGTGCATGCTTGCGTGTGTCCATTGACGATTTTAACATGAAAATATTGGTGGGGTAAATCTCACAGTTGCGCTTCCATCAAATACTGTCTATTTCTAACTAACCCTTCTCCTACATGTGGTTCCATGTGTATTACAGTCTGCCATCAAACACCAACAATAAGACACGCAGCCTATAGGATATTATAGCTAGCCTACCTCAAAACAGATGTTAGCCACCACCAACCATTCGACGTGAATCTTCTTTTCCAGCTTGCTATATTTTAAAGTTTAGATGGCTAATGAGCACCGAGACGTTTTATGTCTACATTTCCTTAATAATGCTAAGTTTGAAAAGGATTTGGTAGGAGATAGCTAAGCTAGTCGACATGTTTCAGCTAGCTAATCTACCTAGCTTGAAGACGTGGTAACAGTGCCTGGTAAACAACTAGCTAGCTGCGAAGTTGACACATCAGTCCAATCAAAGTTACTTGGCACCAGACGTTGATTTATCTGTGAGCACGGAAGAGGGGCTTTTGTTGGCTATCTCTCCCAACAGGTGCTGCGGTGACGTAGTGTCCCCATGAGTGACAGTACCCTGAGCCAATCATGAGCAACCAGAGAAGATTAGCGACGCCCACTCACTGTACTTTCTCTGTCTGCCCCTCCTCCACAGAAAACACAGAGCAAGGCTGAAACAGCTGCATTTAAGAGCTGCCTTACTCAACGAAAATGTACCAAAACAATGGATATACGACCACATATGCTTACTAGATCAAACAATTTTAAAAAATTAAATGAAATTGTTTGTTAACTGATACAATATGTTGTTGTGACATAAAATACCAGAATTGCATGCTTGGTATTGGTGGGGCTCCGCTCAACCTGCCTCTCGTGACGCATCGTCACTGTGTATCCATATGTGTCCATGTCTTTGATGGTTTAGATCTCCATGTGAGCGTAATGAGATTCAGGTTTCACCCCTCTTTTCTGTTCCCTCTTCCTTTTCCATTCCCCCCAGACCCCTTCTTTCTTCTGTGTTCCTCCCAGACCACTTCTTTCTTCTGTGTTCCCCCCAGACCACTTCTTTCTTCTGTGTTCCTCCCAGACCACTTCTTTCTTCTGTGTTCCCCCCAGACCACTTCTTTCTTCTGTGTTCCTCCCAGACCACTTCTTTCTTCTGTGTTCCCCCCAGACCACTTCTTTCTTCTGTGTTCCCCCCAGACCCCTTCTTTCTTCTGTGTTCCCCCCAGACCCCTTCTTTCTTCTGTGTTCCCCCCAGACCCCTTCTTTCTTCTGTGTTCCTCCCAGACCCCTTCTTTCTTCTGTGTTCCTCCCAGACCTCTCAACAGTCTTGCCTGATGTCCTGTTTTAGATCTCTGTGATCACTCAGTGTTCTTAGGACTGTCACCACCAGGCCTTTCTTTCTCTCTCTCTCTCTCTCTCTCTCTCTCTCTCTCTCTCTCTCTCTCTCTCTCTCCCTCTCTCCCATCTCAACTCTGCTCTCTCTCTCTCTCTCTCTCCCTCTCTCTCTCTCTCTCTCTCTCTCTCTCTCTCCCCTCTCTCTCTCTCTCTCTCCCTCTCTCCATCTCAACTCTGCTCTCTCTCTCTCTCTCCCTCTCTCCATCTCAACTCAGCTCTCTCTCTCTCCCTCTCTCCATCTCAACTCTGCTCTTTATCTCTCTCTCTCTGCTAGTCTCAACTCTACTACCATTCTACCAACCCTTCTCTTTCTCATCTTCCTCCTCTTTCTGTTCTCTGTTCATCTTCCTCCTCTTTCTGTTCACTTTCTCATCTTCCTCCTCTTCATCCTCTGATTCCTGTATCAGTATGCAACTGTAACAAAATGGATGACTGCACTGTAGCCGTTATTAGGAGAACCTGTTGCATGGATTGCTAACACGTAAGAATATGAACGTGTGAATTCCTATTTAAAATGCATGTAGTTCTGTACCTGTCTGTTAATGTTATGTATTATGTCATTGTATTTAGTTCTGTCCTTCAGCTGTACCTGTCTGTTAATGTTATGTATTATGTATTTAGTTCTGTCCTTCAGCTGTACCTGTCTGTTAATGTTATGTATTATGTCATTGTATTTAGTTCTGTCCTTCAGCTGTACCTGTCTGTTAATGTTATGTATTATGTCATTGTATTTAGTTCTGTCCTTCAGCTGTACCTGTCCGTTAATGTTATGTATTATGTCGTTGTATTTAGTTCTGTCCTTCAGCTGTACCTGTCCGTTAATGTTATGTATTATGTCATTGTATTTAGTTCTGTCCTTCAGCTGTACCTGTCTGTTAATGTTATGTATTATGTATTTAGTTCTGTCCTTCAGCTGTACCTGTCTGTTAATGTTATGTATTATGTATTTAGTTCTGTCCTTCAGCTGTACCTGTCTGTTAATGTTATGTATTATGTCATTGTATTTAGTTCTGTCCTTCAGCTGTACCTGTCTGTTAATGTTATGTATTATGTATTTAGTTCTGTCCTTCAGCTGTACCTGTCTGTTAATGTTATGTATTATGTCATGTTTTGTGTGGACCCCCAGAAAGAGTAGCTGCAACTTTGGCTGTAGCTACTGGGGAACCTAATGAAATACTACGTACTCTCATGCCACCTTTTAGATTATTTTCCATCTTTCAACTCAATGCTGGTCTCTGGTTTTCTCTTTCCCCCTCTCCTTTCTCCCCCTCTCATTTCTCCTCCTCTCCTTTCTCCCCCTCTCCTTTCTCCCTCTCTCCTTTCTCCCCCTCTCCTTTCTCCTCCTCTCCTTTCTCCCCCTCTCCTTTCTCCCCCTCTCTGTTCTCCTCCTCTCCTTTCTCCTCCTCTCTCCTCTCTCCCCCCTCCAGGTGCTGAGCCCCCTGGTGCCCTCCCTGGTTGGTTACCTAGGCGATGCCTCTCTGAACGAGACCCTACTGGGTGCACTGGTGTACGTGTCACAGGCTAGCCCCGCCTCCATGGCCCCCTTCCTGCCCGCGCTGAGGGTTGTGGGTCAGCAGTACCCAGTCCTGCTGGGTCACGTGGTCAAAATACACAGAGCTGTGGGCTTGACCAGTGAGGTGAGGAGACATCAATATTCACCTTTCTTCTTCTCTCACGTTCATTTCCATTTGGCATTTTAGTAATTTAGTAGACGCTCTTATCCAGAGACTTACAGTCAGTGTATTGATCTTCAGACAGCTAGGTGGGACAACTACGTATCACAGGCATAGTAAGTACACTTTTTCTTAATAAAGTAGTTATCAGCAAAGTCAGAGCTTTTTAGAGGGGGATGATTTATGATACTCTGTGAAGAGTTAGGGTTTTAGGTGCTTTCAGAAGATGGGCAGGGACTCTGCTGTCCTAGCTTCAGGGGGAAGATGGACAGGGACTCTGCTGTCCTAGCTTCAGGAGTAAGCTGCTTCCACCATTGGAGTGCCAGGACAGAGAAGAGCTTGGACTGGGCTGAGCGGGAGCTGCCCTCCCGTAATGGTGGGAGGGCCAATAGACCAGAGGTGGCAGAACGGAGTGTTCGGGTTAGGATGTAGGGTTTGATCATAGCCTGAAGGTAGGGAGGGGCAGTTTATCTTGCTGTTCCGTAAGTAAGCACCATGGTCTTGTAGTGGATACGAGCTTCGACTGGAAGCCAGTGGAGTGTGAGGAGGAGTGGGGTGACATGAGAGAACATGGGAATTGTGAACACCAGGTGGGCTACAGCGTTCTGGATCAGTTGCAGGGTTTGATGTCACAAGCGTGGAGCCCAGCCAACAGTGAGTTGTAGTAGTCCAGAGGACAAGTGTCTGGATTAGGACCTGTGCCATTCCTGTGTGAGGTAGGTTTGTACTCTACGGATTTTGTAGAGCATGAACCTGCAGGAGCGAGTTACTGCTTTGATGTTTGCAGAGAACGACAGGGTTTTGTTCAGGGTCAAGCCAAGGTTCTTTGCACTCTGGGAGAGCAACACTGTGTTGTCGTCAACCGTGATGGAGAGGTCTTTGAGCCGGCAGGCCTTCCCCGGGAGGAAGAGCAGCTCCGTCTTGTCGAGGTTGAGCATAAGGTGGTGGGCCTGACATCTAAGCTGAGATATCTGCCAGGCAGGCAGAGATGCGTGTCGCCAACTGCGTGTCAGAAGGAGGGAAGGAGAAAAATAGTTGAGTGTCATACGCATAGCAATGATAGGAGAGACCATGTGAGGATATGACAGAGCTGAGTGACTTGGTGTATAGAGAGAAGAGGGCTTAAGAACCGAGCCCTGGGAGACACCAGTCGTTAGAGTACATGGTGCAGAAGCAGATCCTCTCTACACCACCTGGTATGAGCAGCTTGCCAGGTAGGATGCAATCCAAGACTGTGCAGAGCCTGAGACTTGCACCACTGAGAGGGTGGAGAGGAAGATGTCATGCCTCTCTCCTCCTCTTTTTAAAATGTTATTTAACTTGGCAAGTCAGTTAGTGTCACGTCCTGACCAGCAAAGAGGTTATTTGTTATTGTAGTTTGGTCAGGACGTGGCAGGGGGTGTTTGTTTTATGTGTTTCGGGGTTTTTTGGCTTATGTTCTATGTTAGTCTATTTCTATGTTCGTTCTAGTTTTTCTATGTCTATGCTTGGTTTATTGGTTTTACCTTCAATTGGAGGCAGCTGTTTCTCGTTGCCTCTGATTGAAGGTCCTATTTAGTAGGGGTGTTTTTTCATGGGTTTTTGTGGGTAGTTGTTCCTTGTGTACTTGTGTTCCTTATAGGACTCTTTCTCGTCGTTGTTTTTTTGTATTAAGTGTTTTGTTTTCATTAAATAAAAAGAAGATGAGCATACACATTCCCGCTGCGCCTTGGCCCATCTTTACGACGAACGTGACAGTTAAGAATAAATTCTTATTTACAATGACGGCCTACCCCGGCCAAACATTAACCCGGACGACGTTGGGCCAATTGTGCGCCTCCCTATGGGACTCCCAATCACGGCCGGTTGTGATACAGCTTGGAATCAAACCAGGGTCTATGGTGACGCCTCTAGCACTGAGATGCAGTGCCTTAGACTGCTGCGCCACTCGGGAGCCCACAAACAGTGTGCCCAACGTCTACCTCTTCTGTCAGTATCTTCTCTCTCTCTCTCTCTCTCTCTCTCTCTCTCTCTCTCTCTTCTTTATCTCTCTCTCTCTCTCTCTCTCTCTCTCTCTCTCTCTTTATCTCTCTCTCTCTCTCTCTCTCTCTCTCTCTCTCCTCCTCTCTCATTCCCCCTTTCCCCTGTCATTGTCCACTTTTATCTCTCGATCAGTGCTGGGTAGTGCGGCGGTGTTGACTCAGACGCCGGAACTCACTGTGCCAGTATCACTGTAGTCAGCCTGGCTAGGTCTGTCCACACACACTTGTCATGAACCGCTGTCGGTCACCTGCCAGAAAGAATCAATCAAAACACAGAGACACAGTGAAACCCATCCTTACATTCCTCATTCCCAATCGTCGTTAGCCTGAGCTTTCATATGAACCTAATCCTCCTCATCTAAGGCTTAGGGTGACATTGACAATAAACACTCAGTAAACATGCCCATAGCTGCTGTCTAGTAAACAGGCCCATAGCTGCTGTCTAGTAAACAGGCCCATAGCTGCTGTCTAGTAAACAGGCCCATAGCTGCTGCCTAGTAAACAGGCCCATAGCTGCTGTCTAGTAAACAGGCCCATAGCTGCTGTCTAGTAAACAGGCCCATAGCTGCTGTCTAGTAAACAGGCCCATAGCTGCTGCCTAGTAAACAGGCCCGTAGCTGCTGTCTAGTAAACAGGCCCATAGCTGCTGTCTAGTAAACAGGCCCGTAGCTGCTGTCTAGTAAACAGGCCCATAGCTGCTGTCTAGTAAACAGGCCCATAGCTGCTGCCTAGTAAACAGGCCCATAGCTGCTGTCTAGTAAACAGGCCCATAGCTGCTGTCTAGTAAACAGGCCCATAGCTGCTGTCTAGTAAACAGGCCCATAGCTGCTGTCTAGTAAATAGGCCCATAGCTGCTGTCTAGTAAACAGGCCCATAGCTGCTGTCTAGTAAACAGGCCCATAGCTGCTGCCTAGTAAACAGGCCCATAGCTGGCCTGTAAACAGGCCCATAGCTGCTGCCTAGTAAACAGGCCCATAGCTGCTGTCTAGTAAACAGGCCCATAGCTGCTGTCTAGTAAACAGGCCCATAGCTGCTGCCTAGTAAACAGGCCCATAGCTGCTGTCTAGTAAACAGGCCCATAGCTGCTGTCTAGTAAACAGGCCCATAGCTGCTGCCTAGTAAAACAGGCCCATAGCTCTGTCTAGTAAACAGGGCCCATAGCTGCTGCCTAGTAAACAGGCCCATAGCTGCTTGTCCTAGTAAACAGGTCCATAGCTGCTGCTCTAGTAAACAGGCCCATAGCTGCTGCCCTAGTAAACAGGCCCATAGCTGCGGTCTAGTAAAAGGCCCATAGCTGCTGCTAGTAAACAGGCCCCATAGCTGCTGTCTAGTAAACAGGCCCATAGCTGCTGTCTAGTAACAGGCCCATAGCTGCTTGTCTATAAACAGGCCCATGCTGCTGTCTAGTAACAGGCCCATAGCTGCTGTCTAGGTAACAGGGCCCCATATCTGCTGTCCTAGTAAAGCGGCCCATAGCTGCTGTCTAGTAAAACAGGCCCATAGCTGCTGTCCTAGTAAACAGGCCCATAGCTGCTGTCTAGTAAACAGGCCCATAGCTGCTGCCTAGTAAACAGGCCCATAGCTGCTGTCTAGTAAATAGGCCCATAGCTGCTGTCTAGTAAACAGGCCCATAGCTGCTGTCTAGTAAACA
>NW_021823504.1:0-7500 GCF_901001165.1 Salmo trutta | reverse complement strand
GCTGTTTCTTGTAGTGTGGTCAGGGACTGGCAACCCACATATATATATATATATATATATATATATATATAAACATTCATACATATATAAAGTATATATATATATAGATAAACATATATATATATATATATATACAGTACATATATACACTCAAAAAAATAAAGGCATTCCCTGTGGCTCAGTTGGTAGAGCATGGTGTGTGCAACACCAGGGTTGTGGGTTTGATTCCCACGGGGGGCCAGTACAAAAAAAAATGCATGAAATGAAATGTATGCATTCACTACTGTAAGTCGCTCTGGATAAGAGCGTCTGCTAAATGACTCAAATGTAAATGTAAATGTAAAGGGAACACTAAAATAACACATCCTAGATCTGAATGAAAGAAATAATCTTATTAAAAACTTTTTTCTTTACATAGTTGAATGTGCTGACAACAAAATCACACAAAAATAATCAATGGTAATCCAATTTATCAACCCATGGAGGTCTGGATTTGGAGTCACACTCAAAATTAAAGTGGAAAACCACACTACAGGCTGATCCGACTTTGATGTAATGTCCTTAAAACAAGTCAAAATGAGGCTCGGTAGTGTGTGTGGCCTCCACGTGCCTGTATGACCTCCCTACAACGCCTGGGCATGCTCCTGATGAGGTGGCGGATGGTCTCCTGAGGGATCTCCTCCCAGACCTGGACTAAAGCATCCGCCAACTCCTGGACAGTCTGTGGTGCAACGTGGCGTTGGTGGATGGAGCAAGACGTGCTCAATTGGATTCAGGTCTGGGGAACGGGCGGGCCAGTCCATAGCATCAATGCCTTCCTCTTGCAGGAACT
Source organism: Salmo trutta (assembly GCF_901001165.1). Taxonomy (NCBI): domain Eukaryota; kingdom Metazoa; phylum Chordata; class Actinopteri; order Salmoniformes; family Salmonidae; genus Salmo; species Salmo trutta. The sequence goes on along the minus strand of NW_021823504.1, from coordinate 6,668 downwards.
GCTGACACACTCCAGCCACATGAGGTCTAGCATTGTCTTGCATTAGGAGGAACCCAGGGCCAACCGCATCAGCATATGGTCTCACAAGGGGTCTGACGATCTCATCTCGGTCCCTAATGGCGGTCAGGCTACCTCTGGCGAGCACATGGAGGGCTGTGCGGCCCCCCAAAGAAATGCCACCCCACACCATGACTGACCCACCGCCAAACCGGTCATGCTGGAGGATGTTGCAGGCAGCAGAACGTTCTCCACGGCGTCTCCAGACTCTGTCACGTCTGTCATGTGCTCAGTGTGAACCTGCTTTCATCTGTGAAGAGCACAGGGCGCCAGTGGCGAATTTGCCAATCTTGGTGTTCTCTGGCAAATGCCAAACGTCCTGCACGGTGTTGGGCTGTAAGCACAACCCCCAGCTGTGGATGTCGGGCCCTCATACCACCCTCATGGAGTCTGTTTCTGACCGTTTGAGCAGACACATGCACATTTGTGGCCTGCTGGAGGTCATTTTGCAGGGCTCTGGCAGTGCTTCTCCTGCTCCTCCTTGCACAAAGGCGGAGGTAGCGGTCCTGCTGCTGGGTTGTTGCCCTCCTACGGCCTCCTCCACGTCTCCTGATGTACTGGCCTGTCTCCTGGTAGCGCCTCCATGCTCTGGACACTACGCTGACAGACACAGCAAACCTTCTTGTCACTGCTCGCATTGATGTGCCATCCTGGATGAGCTGCACTACCTGAGCCACTTGTGTGGGTTGTAGACTCCGTCTCATGCTACCACTAGAGTGAAAGCACCGCCAGCATTCAAAAGTGACCAAAACATCAGCCAGGAAGGATAGGAACTGAGAAGTGGTCTGTGGTCCCCACCTGCAGAACCACTCCTTTATTGGGGGTGTCTTGCTAATTGCCTATAATTTCCACCTGTTGTCTATTCCATTTGCACAACAGCATGTGAAATGTATTGTCAATCAGTGTTGCTTCCTAAGTGGACAGTTTGATTTCACAGAAGTGTGATTGACTTGGAGTTACATTGTGTTGTTTAAGTGTTCCCTTTTTTTTATACAGTGTATATATAAACATTCATACATATATACAGTACATATACATCCACTACTGGTCAAAAGTTTTAGAACGTCTCCCGAGTTGCGCAGTGGTCTAAGGCACTGCATCGCAGTGCTATCTGTGCCACTAGAGCTTCTGAATTTGAGTCCAGGCTCTGTCGCAGCCGGCCGCGATTGGCCCAGCGTCATCCGGGTTAGGGGAGGGTTTGGCCGGCAGGGATGTCCTTGTCCCATCGCGCACTAGTGACTTCTGTGGTGGGCCAGGCGCAGTGCGTGCTGACACAGTTGCCAGGTTTACGGTGTTTCCTCTGACACATTGGTGCGGCTGGCTTCCGGGGTAAGTGGGTATTGTGTCAAGAAGCAGTGCGGCTTGGTTGGGTTGTGTTTCGGAGGACACACGGCTCTTGACCTTCGCCTCTCCCGAGGGAGTTGCAGCGATGAGACAAGACTGTAACTACGAATTGGATACCATGAAATTGGGGACAAAAAGGAGTAAAAAAATAATAATTTTAGGACACTCATTCAAGGGTTTTTCATGATTTTTTACTATTTTCTATATTGTAGAACTATGAAATAACACATATGGAATCATGTAGTAACCAAAAAAGGGTTAAACAAATCAAAATATATTTTATATTTGAGATTCTTCAAATAGCTACCCTTTGCCTTGATGATAGCTTTGGACTCTCTTGGCATTCTCTCAACCAGCTTCACCTGGAATGCTTTTCCAACAGTCTTGAAGGAGTTTCCACATATGCTGAGCATTTGTTGGCTGCTTTTCCTTTACTCTGCGGTCCGACTCATCCCAAACCATTTCAATTTGGTTGAGGTTGAGGAATTGTGGAGGCCAGTCATCTGATGCAGCACTCCATCACTCTCCTTCTTGGTCAAATAGAAACAAATGATAGTCCCACTAAGCCCAAACCAGATGGATGGCGTATTGCTGCAGAATGCTGTGGTAGCCATGCTGGTTAAGTGTGCCTTGAATTCTAAATACATCACCGATACTGTCACCAGTAAAGCACCCCAACACCATAACACCTCCTCCTCCATGCTTTACGGTGGGAAATACACATGCGGAGATCCTCCGTTCACCCACACCACATCTCACAAAGACTCGGCGGTTGGAACCAAAAATCTCAAATTTGGACTCCAGACCAAAGGACAAATTACCACTGCTCGTGTTTCTTGGCCCAAGCAAGTCTCTTCTTATTATTGTTGTCCTTTAGTAGTGGTTTCTTTGCAGCAATTCGACCATGAAGGCCTGATTTACTCAGTCTCCTCGGAACAGTTGATGTTGAGATGTGTCTGTTACTTGAACACTGTGAAGCATTTATTTGGGCTGCAATTTCTGAGGGTGGTAACTCTAATGGACTTATCCTCTGCAGCAGAGGTAACTCTGGGTCTTCCTTTCCTGTGGTGGTCCTCATGAGAGCCAGTGTCATCATAGCTCTTGATGGTTTTTGCGACTGCACTTGAAGAAACTTTCAAAGTTCTTGAAATGTTCCTTGGTAACTGACCTTCATGTCTTTAACTAATGATGGACTGTCGTTTCTCTTTGCTTATTTGAGCTGTTCTTGCCATAATATGGACTTGGTCTTTTACCAAATAGAGCTATCTTCTGTATACCCCTCCTAGCTTGTCACAACACAACTGATTGGCTCAAGCACATTACAAAGGAAAGAAATTCCACAAATGAACTTTTAAGATGGCACACCTGTTAATTGAAATGCATTCCAGGTGACTACCTCATGAAGCTGGTTGAGAGAATGCCAAGAGTGTGCAAAGTTGTCATCTAGACAAAGGGTGGCTACTTTGAAGAATCTCAAATATGAAATATATTTGATTTGTTTAACACTTTTTTGGTTACTACATGATTCCATATGTGTTATTTCATGGTTTTGATGTCTTCACTATTATTCTACAATGTAGAAAATAGTAAAAATAAAGAAAAACCCTTGAATGAGTAGATGTTCTAAGACTTTTGACCGGTAGTGTACATATATAAATATATACACATACACACCTTTTTTTCGAATATACCTTCCTGTATTATTCCCCAAACCCTACCACCGCTGCCCCAATTGGAGTAAACGAGTAAACAGTAACAGTAGGCTTCTACTTCCAGCTTATACACATGCTATACACATGCTATACACATTTTACAGACAAAATAGTTATATTTGTTTGATTTTAGTCCTGGCCTTCCTCTATTTCTGATGTCCATCCAGTTTGATTTCTATTTGTAACTGTGCTATTTCTCAAAAGTTCTGAACCTATATACATTTTACAGACACCGTATGTTTTACATTGTTTATCTTGTTATTAGTCCCACCCTTCAGCTCCATTCAACCCCTCCCATCTATCTCTCAACATCATCCATTTTGGATTTCTATTTGCCATATTTTTTTCAACAGCTGTGATGCTTCACAAAACAATAAAGGGATCTGCTGTACCTATGTTATGTCGGAAAAAGTCAGTTATAAATTATTCTGTCCTAGTTAAAAACAAGTTATCATCCAATAGGCTTTGATTAAATTTACAATATCCTCGCCCATGTGGAAATTATGTAAGAGTAATATATATGCTAATTATGTGATGGTCCGACTGCATTCTGTCCCTATCAACACTTTTTAAACTTTTGGTGCCAGAGAGAATGACATAAGAAAGTACATAGTCAAGACGACTAGCTTGATTGAGCCTCCTCTATGCATATCTCACTAGGTCAGGGTATTTAAGCCTCCTCCATGTATATCTCACTAGGTCAGGGGTATTTAAGTCTCATCCATGTATATCTCACTAGGTCAGGGGTATTTAAGCCTCCTCCATGTATATCTCACTAGGTCAGGATATTAAACCTCCTCCATGTATATCTCACTAGGTCAGGGTATTAAACCTCCTCCATGTATATCTCACTAGGTCAGGATATTAAACCTCCTCCATGTATATCTCACTAGGTCAGGGGTATTTAAGTCTCCTCCATGTATATCTCACGAGGTCAGGGTATTTAAGTCTCCTCCATGTATATCTCACTAGGTCAGGGGTATTTAAGCCTCCATGTATATCTCACTAGGTCAGGATATTAAACCTCCTCCATGTATATTTCACTAGGTCAGGGTATGTAAGCCTCCATGTATATCTCACTAGGTCAGGGGTATGTAAGCCTCCATGTATATCTCACTAGGTCAGGATATTAAACCTCCTCCATGTATATCTCACTAGGTCAGGATATTAAACCTCCTCCATGTATATCTCACTAGGTCAGGGGTATTTAAGCCTCCATGTATATCTCACTAGGTCAGGGGTATTTAAGCCTCCATGTATATCTCACTAGGTCAGGGGTATTTAAGCCTCCATGTATATCTCACTAGGTCAGGGGTATTTAAGCCTCCTCCATGTATATCTCACTAGGTCAGGGGTATTTAAGCCTCCATATATCCACTAATTCAAATATATCCTTATATATTTCCTTAAGTGCCTGAGGGTGATAGTTTGACACATCTCCTTCGCATCGAGTTGATCAGGCTGTTGATTGTGGCCCGTGGAATGTTGTCCCACTCCTCTTCAATGTCTGTGCGAAGTTGCTGGATATTGGCGGGATCTGTAACACACTGTCGTACACGTTGATCCAGAGCATCCCAAACATGCTCAATGGGTGACATGTCTGGTAAGTATGCAGGCCATGGAAGATCTGGGACATTTTCAGCTTCCAGGAATTGTGTACAGATCCTTGCGACATGGGGCCGTGCATTATCATGCTGAAACATGACATGATGGCGGTGGATAAATGGCACGACAATGGGCCTCAGGATCTCGTCATGGTATCTCTGTGCATTCAAATTGCCATTGATAAAATGCAATTGTGTTCGTTGTCCGTAGCTTATGGCTGCCCATACCATAACCCCACCATCATCATGGGGCACTCTGTTCACAACGTTGACATCAGCAAACCACTCACCCATATGTCGTTCCTGCAGTCAGCATGCCAATTGCACGCTCCCTCAAAACTTGAGAAATCTGTGGCAATGTATTTTGTGACAAAACTGCACATTTTAGATTGGCCTTTTATTGTCCCTAGCACAAGGTGCACCTGTGTAATGATAATGCTGTTTAATCAGTGTCTTGTTACGCCACTCCTGTCAGGTGGATGGATTATCTTGGCAAAGGAGAAATGATCACTAACAGGATGTAAACAAATTTGTGCACAACATTTTTGAGAAATAAGCATTTTGTGAGTATGGCTCATGAAACATGGGACCACTTATACAACAAATGTTAATTTTGTCTCGGGAACAGAGTGGATAAATATGATTAATTTATTCTCTCTCTTGAGAAAATGTGAATGCAAGTGTAATTGTGTTATCTTTGACACTGTTATGCAAGCAGACAGCATTTCAACCAGATAAAATATGCAACCAAGATTAACAGTAGTCTCATCAGCTTTTCATGTCCCTAAAACCGGTCAAACTGATGACATTTGGACATTTTTTACAGGACCAATCTTTCCACTGTTTTTGAGGTATTGCACTTTCTCCCCGGTCTCTAAGGAAACACTTAACCTGTGTTAACTGGATTACTAATTCATTTGTTCTATCGATGTAAAACATTATTCTGGTGAACACTACTTTACTGTCTTCTGGGGCGTCAAGTTGACAAACACATGGCCTACCAAATGTAAACAATGATCAGAAGAAGCGTGTTTAAATTACGGGTGAAAGTCGCGAGTAGTAAATTATAGTCAATTAATTATTGTAAGCAAAATTATTACCATAGGGTAGCACACAATTGGCCTAGCGTCGTCTGTGTTTGGCCGGGGTAGGCCGTCATTGTAAATAAGAATTTGTTCTTAACTGACTTGCCTAGTTAAACAAAGGTTAAATAAAGGTTCCATTTAAAACAAAATATAGCCTACATTTTGAAGTGATATTCAGATGAAAACATCATGACACAGCACCCATGATAGGTGAAACTGACCGCATAAACAACAGTAAACAGAACAAGATGTTGTTGACATGACAACGGTATCCTGTCTTAGATCAGGATAACCCAGGCGTCTTATTCCGGGTTCCAGAACCGGAACACATGCCTTTTTGAGTTATTGTAAACGGGGATATGATGTTTATATGTGTCAACTAAACAACAGAATACCTGTGTATCCTGAATAATAACGGGATGTGTGTGTGTGTGTGTGCTGGTGTGTGTGTGTGTGTGTACATGTGTGTGTGTCTTGGCTTAGGCAGCTGTCTGCTGGTTATAGACTCTCCACTTATCACTTTGTCTCTATCTCTTTTTGATTCCTTGTTTGTTTGTCTCTATCTTGGTATCTTTAATAGTGTGGTAGATCGTTTGATGACGTGGTGGACTCCTGGTGAGGCTTCTCAACCACTTGTGTTAACAATCTCCCTCTCAACACAGGCATTCACTCTCTTCTCTTGTTTCACTTCACCTTGTATGTACTTTTGTTTTATAACCCTGATATACTGTACACACATCCTAACTCTTCTCCCCTGTCTCTCTCCCTCCCTCCCCCCTCCCTCCCTCCCTCCCTCTCTCCCTCTCTCTCTCTCTCTCCTCTCTCTCTCTCTCCCTCTCTCTCTCTCTCCCTCTCTCTCTCTCTCT
>NW_021823503.1:0-39405 GCF_901001165.1 Salmo trutta | reverse complement strand
TCTGTCCTGTCCTCAAACCTGTCCTCTCTGTCTCTCCTCACCTGTCCTCTCTGTCTCTCCCCACCTGTCCTCTCTGTCTCTCTTCACCTGTCTCTCTGTCTCTCCTCACCTGTACTCTCTGTCTCTCTTCACCGTCCTCTCTGTCCTCTTCACCTGTCCTCTCTGTCTCTCCTCACATGTCTCTCTGTCTCTCCTCACATGTCCTCTCTGTCTCTCCTCACCTGTCCTCTCTGTCTCTTCAATGTCCTCTCTGCTCCCCTCACCTGTCTCTCTGTCTCTTAACATGTCCTCTCTGTCTCTCCTCACCTGTCCTCTCTGTCTCTCCTCACCTGTCCTCTCTGTCTCTCCTCACCTGTCCTCTCTGTCTCTCCCTCACCTGTCCTCTCTGTCTCTCCTCCCTGTCCTCTCTGTCTCTCCTCACCTGTCCTCTCTGTCTCTCCTCACCTATAGTGGTACAGCCCTTTCTGTCTCTCCTTACCTGTCCTCTCTGTCTCTCCCCACCTGTCCTCTCTGTCTCTTCACATGTCCTCTCTGTCTCTCCTCACCTGTCCTCTCTGTCTCTCCCACCTGTCCTCTCTGTCTCTTCTCACCTGTCCTCTGTGTCTCTCTTCACCTGTCCTCTCTGTCTCTCCTCACATGTCCTCTCTGTCTCTCCTCACATGTCCTCTCTGTCTCTCCATACCTGTCCTCTCTGTCTCCTCACATGTCCTCTCTGTCTCTCCTTACCTGTCCTCTCTGTCTCTTCACATGTCCTCTCTGTCTCTCCTCACCTGTCCTCTCTGTCTCTCCCCACCTGTCCTCTCTGTCTCTCCTCACCTGTCCTCTCTGTCTCTCCTCACCTGTCCTCTCTGTCTCTCTTCACCTGTCCTCTCTGTCTCTTCCCACCTGTCCTCAATGCCTCTCCTCACCTATAGTGGTACAGCTCTCTGTCTGTCCTCACCTGTCCTCTCTGTCTCTCCTCACCTGTCCTCTCTGTCTCTCCTCACCTGTCCTCTCTGTCTCTCTTCACCTGTCCTCTCTGTCTCTCCTCACCTGTACTCTCTGTCTCTCTTCACCTGTCCTCTCTGTCTCTCTTCACCTGTCCTCTCTGTCTCTCCTCACATGTCCTCTCTGTCTCTCCTCACATGTCCTCTCTGTCTCTCCTCACCTGTCCTCTCTGTCTCTTCACATGTCCTCTCTGTCTCTCCTCACCTGTCCTCTCTGTCTCTTAACATGTCCTCTCTGTCTCTCCTCACCTGTCCTCTCTGTCTCTCCTCACCTGTCCTCTCTGTCTCTCCTCACCTGTCCTCTCTGTCTCTCCCCCTACCTGTCCTCTCTGTCTCTCTTCACCTGTCCTCTCTGTCTCTCCTCACCTATAGTGGTACAGCCCTTTCTGTCTCTCCTTACCTGTCCTCTCTGTCTCTCCCCACCTGTCCTCTCTGTCTCTTCACATGTCCTCTCTGTCTCTCCTCACCTGTCCTCTCTGTCTCTCCCCACCTGTCCTCTCTGTCTCTTCTCACCTGTCCTCTGTGTCTCTCTTCACCTGTCCTCTCTGTCTCTCCTCACATGTCTCTCGTCTCTCCTCAATGCTCCTCTCGCTCCATACCTGTCCTCTCTGTCTCCTCACATGTCCTCTCTGTCTCTCCTTACCTGTCCCCTCTCTGTCTCTTCACATGTCCTCTCTGTCCTCTCCTCACCTGTCCTCTCTGTCTCTCCTCACCTGTCCTCTCTGTCTCTCCTCACCTGTCCTCTCTGTCTCTCCTCACCTGTCCTCTCTCTCTCTTCACCTGTCCTTCTCTGTCTCTTCCCACCTGTCTCAATGCCTCTCCTCACCTATAGTGGTACAGCTCTCTGTCTGTCCTCACCTGTCCTCTCTGTCTCTCCTCACCTGCCTCTCTGTCTCTCTTCACCTGTCCTCTCTGTCTCTCCTCACCTGTACCTCATCTGTCTCTCCTTCACCTGTCCTCTCTGTCTCTCTTCACCTGTCCTCTCTCTGTCTCCTTCCCTCACATGTACTCTCTTCTTCTCTCCTCACATGTCCTCTCTGTCTCTCCTCACCTGTCCTCTCTGTCTCTTCACATGTCCTCTCTGTCTCTCCTCACCTGTCCTCTCTGTCTCTTAACATGTCCTCTCTGTCTCTCTCACCTGTCCTCTCTGTCTCTCCCCACCTGTCCTCTCTGTCTCTCCTCACCTGTCCTCTCTGTCTCTCCCCCTACCTGTCCTCTCTGTCTCTCTTCACCTGTCCTCTCTGTCTCTCCCACCTGTCCTCTCTGTCTCTCCTCACCTGACCTCAATGCCTCTCCTCACCTATAGTGGTACAGCTCTCTGTCTGTCCACACCTGTCCTCTCTGTCTCTCCTCAACTGTCCTCTCTGTCTCTCCTTCACCTGTCCTCTCTGTCTCTCCTCACCTGTCCTCTCTGTCTCTCCTCACCTGTCCTCTCTGTCTCTCCCCACCTGTCCTCTCTGTCTCTCCTCACCTGTCCTCTCTGTCTCTCCTCACCTGTCCTCTCTGTCTCTCCCCACCTGTCCTCTCTGTCTCTCTTTCCTGTCCTCTCTGTCTCTCCCCACCTGTCCTCTCTGTCTCTCCCTACCTGTCCTCTCTGTCTCTCCCTACCTGTCCTCTCTGTCTCTCCACACCTGTCCTCTCTGTCTGTTCACATGTCCTCTCTGTCTCTCCCTACCTGTCCTCTCTGTCTCTCCTTACCTGTCCTCTCTGTCTCTCCCCACCTGTCCTCTCTGTCTCTCCTCACCTATAGTGGTACAGCTCTCTGTCTCTCCCCACCTGTCCTCTCTGTTTCTCCCTACCTGTCCTCTCTGTCTCTCCCCACCTGTCCTCTCTGTCTCTCCTCACCTGTCCTCTCTGTCTCTCCTGACCTGTCCTCTCTGACTCCCCTACCTGTCCTCAATGCCTCTCCTCACCTATAGTGGTACATCTCTCCTCACCTGTCCTCTCTGTCTCTCCTCACCTACAGTGGTACAGCTCTCTCTGTCTCTCCTCACCTGTCCTCTCTGTCTCTCCTTACCTGTCCTCTCTGTCTCTCCTCACCTATAGTGGTACAACTCTCTCTGTCTCTCCTCACCTGTCCTCTCTGTCTCTCCTCAACTATAATGGTACAGCTCTCTGTCTCTCTCCACCTGTCCTCTCTGTCTCTCCACACCTGTCCTCTCTGTCTCTCCCCACCTGTCCTCTCTGTCTCTTCCCACCTGTCCTCTCTGTCTCTCCTCACCTGTCCTCTCTGTCTCTCCCACCTGTCCTCTCTGTCTCTCCCTACCTGTCCTCTCTGTCTCTCCTCACATGTCCTCTCTGTCTCTCCTCACCTGTCCTCTCTGACTCCCCTACCTGTCCTCAATGCCTCTCCTCACCTATAGTGGTACATCTCTCCTCACCTGTCCTCTCTGTCTCTCCTCACCTACAGTGGTACAGCTCTCTCTGTCTCACCCCACCTGTCCTCTCTGTCTCTCCTCACCTGTCCTCTCTGTCTCTCTTCACCTACAGTGGTACAGCTCTCTCTGTCTCACTTCACCTGTCCTCTCTGTCTCTTCCTTACCTGTCCTCTCTGTCTCTCCCGACCTGTCCTCTCTGTCTCTCCCGACCTGTCCTCTCTGTCTCTCCTTACCTATAGTGGTACAGCTCTCTCTGTCTCTCCTCACCTGTCCTCTCTGTCTCTCCCGACCTGTCCTCTCTGTCTCTCCTTACCTATAGTGGTACAGCTCTCTGTCTCTCCCCACCTGTCCTCTCTGTCTCTCCACACCTGTCCTCTCTGTCTCTCCCCACCTGTCCTCTCTGTCTCTCCCACCTGTCCTCTCTTTCTCTCCCTACCTGTCCTCTCTGTCTCTCCCACCTGTCCTCTCTGTCTCTCCCTACCTGTCCTCTCTGTCTCTCCTCACATGTCCTCTCTGTCTCTCCTCACCTGTCCTCTCTGACTCCCCTACCTGTCCTCAATGCCTCTCCTCACCTATAGTGGTACATCTCTCCCTACCTGTCCTCTCTGTCTCTCCTCACCTACAGTGGTACAGCTCTCTCTGTCTCACCTCACCTGTCCTCTCTGTCTCTCCTCACCTGTCCTCTCTGTCTCTCCTCACCTACAGTGGTACAGCTCTCTCTGTCTCTCCTTACCTGTCCTCTCTGTCTCTTCCTTACCTGTCCTCTCTGTCTCTCCCGACCTGTCCTCTCTGTCTCTCCCGACCTGTCCTTTCTGTCTCTCCTTACCTGTCCTCTCTGTCTCTCCTTACCTGTCCTCTCTGTCTCTTCCTCACCTGTCCTCTCTGTCTCTTCCTTACCTGTCCTCTCTGTCTCTCCCGACCTGTCCTCTCTGTCTCTCCCGACCTGTCCTCTCTGTCTCTCCTTACCTGTCCTCTCTGTCTCTCCTTACCTGTCCTCTCTGTCTCTTCCTCACCTGTCCTCTCTGTCTCTTCCTTACCTGTCCTCTCTGTCTCTCCCGACCTGTCCTCTCTGTCTCTCCCGACCTGTCCTCTCTGTCTCTCCTTACCTGTCCTCTCTGTCTCTTCCTTGTCCTCTCTGTCTCTTCCTTACCTGTCCTCTCTGTCTCTCCCGACCTGTCCTCTCTGTCTCTCCTTACCTGTCCTCTCTGTCTCTCCCGACCTGTCCTCTCTGTCTCTCCCGACCTGTACTCTCTGTCTCTCCTCACCTGTCCTCTCTGTCTCTCCCGACCTGTCCTCTCTGTCTCTCCCGACCTGTCCTCTCTGTCTCTCCTTACCTGTCCTCTCTGTCTCTCCCGACCTGTCCTCTCTGTCTCTCCTTACCTGTCCTCTCTGTCTCTCCTTACCTGTCCTCTCTGTCTCTCCTTACCTGTCCTCTCTGTCTCTCCCGACCTGTCCTCTCTGTCTCTCCTTACCTGTCCTCTCTGTCTCTCCTTACCTGTCCTCTCTGTCTCTCCCGACCTGTCCTCTCTGTCTCTCCTTACCTGTCCTCTCTGTCTCTCCCGACCTGTCCTCTTTGTCTCTCCTTACCTGTCCTCTCTGTCTCTCCTTACCTGTCCTCTCTGTCTCTCCCGACCTGTCCTCTCTGTCTCTTCCTTACCTGTCCTCTCTGTCTCTCCCGACCTGTCCTCTCTGTCTCTCCTTACCTGTCCTCTCTGTCTCTCCCGACCTGTCCTCTCTGTCTCTTCCTTACCTGTCCTCTCTGTCTCTCCTTACCTGTCCTCTCTGTCTCTCCTTACCTGTCCTCTCTGTCTCTCCTCACCTGTCCTCTCTGTCTCTCCCGACCTGTCCTCTCTGTCTCTCCCGACCTGTCCTCTCTGTCTCTCCTTACCTTTCCTCTCTGTCTCTTCCTTACCTGTCCTCTCTGTCTCTCCCGACCTGTCCTCTCTGTCTCTTCCTTACCTGTCCTCTCTGTCTCTCCCGACCTGTCCTCTCTGTCTCTCCTTACCTGTCCTCTCTGTCTCTCCCGACCTGTCCTCTCTGTCTCTTCCTTACCTGTCCTCTCTGTCTCTCCTTACCTGTCCTCTCTGTCTCTCCTTACCTGTCCTCTCTGTCTCTCCTCACCTGTCCTCTCTGTCTCTCCCGACCTGTCCTCTCTGTCTCTCCCGACCTGTCCTCTCTGTCTCTCCTTACCTATAGTGGTACAGAATCTCATGAAATTGAGTAAATGAATTGAGGATAATGAAATCCATTTAATTTCAGTAGTAATAGTAGAAGTACATGTAATAATGTATACAAGTACAACACTACTGCTGTATACAAGTACAACACTGTAATTAAATAAAAATATGATTCTGAAAATAAAATAATTATGGCTCATAAATAAACAACATAAAGTACATTGATGATGGTTCCACTGTGTATTACTGTCAGTTATATACAACAACATGATGATGGTTCCACTGTGTATTACTGCCAGTTATAAACAACATGATGGTTCCACTGTGTATTACTGCCAGTTATAAACAACATGATGGTTCCACTGTGTATTACTGCCAGTTATAAACAACATGATGGTTCCACTGTGTATTACTGCCAGTTATATACAACAACATGATGATGGTTCCACTGTGTATTACTGTCAGTTATATACAACAACATGATGATGGTTCCTCTGTGTATTACTGTCAGTTATATACAACAACATGATGATGGTTCCTCTGTGTATTACTGTCAGTTATATACAACATGATGATGGTTCCACTGTGTATTACTGTCAGTTATATACAACATGATGATGGTTCCACTGTGTATTACTGTCAGTTATAAACAACAACATGATGATGGTTCCACTGTGTATTACTGCCAGTTATATACAACAACATGATGATGGTTCCACTGTGTATTACTGTCAGTTATATACAACAACATGATGATGGTTCCACTGTGTATTACTGCCAGTTATATACAACAACATGATGATGGTTCCACTGTGTATTACTGTCAGTTATATACAACATGATGATGGTTCCACTGTGTATTACTGTCAGTTATATACAACATGATGATGGTTCCACTGTGTATTACTGTCAGTTATATACAACAACATGATGATGGTTCCACTGTGTATTACTGTCAGTTATATACAACAACATGATGATGGTTCCACTGTGTATTACTGTCAGTTATATACAACAACATGATGATGGTTCCACTGTGTATTACTGTCAGTTATATACAACAACATGATGATGGTTCCACTGTGTATTACTGTCAGTTATATACAACAACATGATGATGGTTCCACTGTGTATTACTGTCAGTTATATACAACAACATGTGTCATGGAACATTGCCTCAGAAATACAACACTCTTACAAGAACTTGTGAATTCAATATAGGCTTTAATACAAAGTAGCAAAGCCGAGCTGGTCCGCTGAACAACCAACTTCCCTGAACACTGGCTCTGCTTTTATACACATACAGCATATGGGTACATCCCTTATGTAAATGAAGTTACTTCCCTTTGTCCGTCTGCCACCATTATCTTTTAGTCTGAGTTCTTTGCTTGTTCACGCTCAAAAACGCACGTATCTGCTTCCGGTTAGATTATAATGGTGGCTGGACCCCTTTATGTCGTACAAAAATAATACATGCATTGCATGCTCATGTTTCACCTGTTGGTCATTTTGCTGCCATCCTCCTTCCTGTGTCCTTCTGACGTTGGTATGTCCAGCTGTCATAAATGTACTTATGGCCTTGGCTAATGTACTCATGTTCGTTTAGCTTAATGTAATCTTTGACACGTTACCCTTTTCAGAAATAGCAAATGTCCTGGGTGTCACCTTCTCTTCCCCAATGTACTTATGTCCTTGCTACTTCAGCATAGCGACTGCACCTATTTATATTACATTAGCTCCAACACAAATCCCTCCTCGGGGACTAGTTAGTCCCACAAACTAACACCTAAGTAATACCAAGAGGATGGAGGCAAAACGACATCAACATACATACAAATATAAGAGGAAATAAAATGAGTGTGAATAAGGCACACAAACCAACTGGACCAAACATCGCCAATCAAGAACACAGATAAGAGTAAAAGATCCATTCAAAAAACTAAAATAAAACACTTATAATAAACCAATGTACTATGAAGAAGCAATGAGCATGGAGTGCATAGCCTTGCCTGAGGTTATCTCAGTTATGTAGAATATAGAGAGAATAATACACTGAATATGTTACTTGTTAAAGTAAATCAATAACATACCTTCAGTTGCAAAAATAAAAGTAACAAGACAACGTTCTAAAATAAAATACTTTAACACAATCCTCCCTTGCAGACACCTCTCTAACAAAAGATTTATCTGTTAGATTAGCCTGTCTGGGCTAGGGGGCAGTATTTTCACGGCCATTGTCTGAACTGATTTGGGACGGAATACCAAACCTGGGTATTACTTCTTTTGATAGGAATTTTACCACTGTACTTGATCCCTGATCAGCCGACGGTATTGCTTCTATCCATCTGCTAAACCTGTCTATGATGACTAACATGTACCTTTTACCTCGTATAGGTTTTAGCATGTCTACGTAGTCCATCACAATGTGTCGGAATAGACCTTCTGGTATGTGACCTATGGGCGTAGTTATACCTTTACGTATGTTATTTATCGTGCATATTTCGCACTTCGACAGGATCTCATCTACTGTTGCCTGTAGATAAGGTGACCAAAAACCTTGTTTTTTGATTTTATTATCACCTCCCCCTTTGCACAATGATCTAGATCATGTGCATCATTGATAAGCAAAGTTAATAAAGCAGTGGTGGCTAGTATGGCACCAACATATGTTCTCCATACTCCATGTCTGTTAACAGAGGCTCCCCTCTGTAGCCAGGTATTTTGCTCATTAACCTGTTGGGGATAGGGGCAGTATTTTCGGATGAAAAAAAACGTACCCGATTTAAACTGGTTACTACTCTTGCCCAGAAACGAGAATATGCATATTAAAAGTATCTACATCCACAGTAAAACGAGTCCTATATCGACATAACCTGAAAGGCCGCACAGCAAGGAAGAAGCCACTGCTCCAAAACCGCCATAAAAAATCCAGACTACAGTTTGCAACTGCACGTGGGGACAAAGACAATACTTTTTGGAGAAATGTCCTCTGGTCTGATGAAACAAAAATAGAACTGTTTGGCCATAATGACCATCGTTATGTTTGGAGGAAAAAGGAGGAGGCTTGCAAGCCAAAGGACACCATCCCAACCGTGAAGCACGGGGGTGACAGCATCATGTTGTGGGGGTGCTTTGCTGCAGGAGGGACTGGTGCACTTCACAAAATAGATGGCGTCATGAGGCGGAAAATGATGTAGATATATTGAAGCAACATCTCAAGACATCAGTCAGGAAGTTAAAGCTTGGTCACAAATGGGTCTTCCAAATGGACAATGACCCCAAGCATACTTCCAAAGTTGTGGCAAAATGGCTTAAGGATAACAAAGTCAAGGTATTGGAGTGGCCATCACAAAGCCCTGACCTCAACCCTATAGAAAATTTGTGGGCAGAACTGAAAAAGCGTGTGCGAGCAAGGAGGCCTACAAACCTGACTCAGTTACACCAGTTCTGTAAGGACGAATGGGCCAAAATTTCTCCAACTTATTGTGGGATGCTTGTGGAAGGCTACACAAAATATTTGACCCAAGTTAAACAGTTTAAAGGCAATGCTACCAAATACTAACTGAGTGTATGTAAACTTCTAACCCACTGGGAATGTGATGAAAGAAATAAAAGCTGAAATAAATCATTCTCTCTACTATTATTTTGCCATTTCACAGTTTAAATGTACTTGGCTAAGGTGTATGTGTCACGTCCTGACCAGTAGAGGGTGTAGTTGGGTCAGGACGTGGCAGAAGAGTCTGTGTGTTTGTGTTGTTTCATTAATTTTGGCCGTGTGACTTCCAATCAGCCACAGCTGTAGAGGGTTGTGGCTGATTGGGAGTCACACATAAGTGGCCTACTTTGCCTTTTGGGGTTGTGGGGAATTGTTGTGTGCACTGCTGTGTTTTGTTTGAGCCTGCAACGCTGTTGCTGTTGTGAGTATTGTTTGTTGTTGTGAGTATTGTTTGTTGTTTTGAGTATTGTTTGTTGTTTTGTTTGTTTCAAGTGGATGCTCTACTCCTTTTGTTTGAACATTAAAAAATATGAGTATC
The DNA here is from genome assembly GCF_901001165.1 of Salmo trutta. Lineage (NCBI taxonomy): Eukaryota > Metazoa > Chordata > Actinopteri > Salmoniformes > Salmonidae > Salmo > Salmo trutta. Next base: position 29,830 of record NW_021823503.1, on the reverse strand, counting down.
CATACTTCCGCTGCGCCTTGGTCCTATTTCACTGAAGACAACTGTGACAGTATGTAAACTTCCGACTTCAACTGTAGATATTATTAGATACATTCTGTCTATATTAATGTAGATTTTATATACCTAGTCTTTATTAATGTAGATATTAGTATATACACACTGCCTTTTTCAATGTAGATATTATATACATACTGTCTTTATTAATGTAGATATTATTATATACATCATGTCTTTATTCATGTAGATATTATTTCATATATACTGCCTGTCACGTTTGTTGGAATGATCGGACCAAGGCGCAGCATGAGTAGCGTTCCACATAATTTATTAGAAAGTGAAACTTAGAAAAAAAAATACAAAACAATTAAGAATAAACTAACCGTGACGACAATGCAACTACACATAAACAATATCCCATCACCCACAAGTGGAAAACAAGCTACTTAAGTATGATCCCCAACGATTACCAGCTGCCTCTAATTGGGAATCATACACAATCACCAACATAGAAAAACAAACCTAGAAATACATAGAAATAATAAACTAGACTAGCCCCCCAGTCACGCCCTATTTAATAATATATACATTTATAAAGACTTTATACTGGCAGATTCTAATATTATCTACAACAGTCTTGAAGGAGTTTCCACATATGCAGAGCACTTGTTGGCTGCTTTTCCTTTACTCTGCGGTCCAACTCATTCCAAACCATCTCAATTGGGTTGAGGTCGGGTGATTGTGGAGGCCAGGTCATCTGATGCAGCACTCCATCATTCTTCTTCTTGTCTCAAATAGCCATTATACAGCCTGGAGGTGTGTTGGGTCTTTGTCCTGCTGAAAAACAAATGTTGGTCCCATTAAGCCCAAACCAGATGGGGTGGTGTATTGCTGCAGAATGCTGTGGTAGCCATGCTGGTTAAGCCTGCCTTGCATTCTAAATAAATCACAGACAGTGTCACCAGCAAAGCACCATCACACCTCCTCCTCCATGCTTCACGGTGGGAACCACACATGCAGAGATCATCTGTTCACCCACACCACGTCTCACAAAGACACAGCGGTTGGAACCAATAATCTGCAATTTTTGACTCATCAGACCAAAGGACAAATTTCCACCGGTCTAATGTCCATTGCTCATGTTTCTTGGCCCAACCAAGTCTCTTCTTCTTATTATTGTCCTTCTTATTTTCTTCTTCTTATTATTATGTTCTTCTTATTGTCCTTTAGTAGTGTTTTCTTTGCAGCAATTCGACCATGAAGGCCTGATTCATGCAGTCTCCTCTGAACAGTTGATGTTGTGATGTGTCTGTTACTTGAACTCTCTGAAGCATTTATTTGGGCTGCAATTTCTGAAGCTGGTAACTCTAATGAACTTATCCTCTGCAGCAGAGGTAACTCTGGGTCTTCCTTTCCTGTGTTAGTCCTCATGAGAGCCAGTTTCATCATAGCGCTTGATGGTTTTTGCAACTGTACTTGAAGAATAGTTCAAAGTTCTTGAATTTTTATGTATTGACTGAACTTCATGTCTTAAAGTAATGATGGACTGTCATTTCTCTTTGCTTATTTGAGCTGGTCTTGCCATAGTATGGACTTATACCAAATAGGGCTATCTTCTGTATACCACCTCTACCTTGTCACAACACAACTGATTGGCTGAAACGCATTAAGAAGGAAAGAAATTCCACAAATTCACTTTTAAGAAGGCACACCTGTTAATTGAAATGCATTCCAGGTGACTACCTCATGAAGCTGGTTGCGAGAATGCCAAGAGCGTGAAAAGCTGTCAAGGCAAAAGGTGGCTATTGGAAGAATCTCAAATGTGAAATATACACTTTTGTGGTTACTACATGATTCCATATGTGTTCGGATTTTCGTTATTTAGCCCTCCGAAAAGGCTCACCAGGAAGCACACAATGTCATGACTCGTGTTTTGTACTTAATTTTATTTAAATCAAATGACCACAGGTCATAAACCAACGGGCTGTGTGCTCCTGATGATTGTCTACGGTGAAGTGATTACCAGGTGCTGTAATTTAAGTCTCTAGTGAAGCTGCGCATGCGCACATAACGTAACATATCTGAGCATCTAAGAAACTTAAAGAAATCACTCGTTCCCCATTTAATTGAACACATCAGACCTATTTGCTTCTCTTTTATCTATATATATTTTTTTCTTTTCCTGAGTGAGCTAGAAATCGCAACACCTCCCACTTGGCCGACTGATCGAAGATCCAAGGAGGGCACAGTCTCTTGAGTCTCTCTGAGAATTTCAAACTAAAGTCCAGTCTTTGTAGGCATTTACAAACATGTATTAACTAAGGAGGTAGGCTCCACCGCCTTTCCTCCTACTGAGTGTAGGTTTGCCCTCGAAGCACTCAGTTGCCTCCCAGGGTTACCCGCTAGCTAAGCAAAGAACACAGAGTCACAGTCTTTGGGTACCCATGGCGAGGACTTATCTTACCTCCTCTTGGTCTTCAGCAGGAATCAAGATCACCAACCTCCTCACATCCCTGCGAATGACGATTTTCGTGTGCATGGTAGAGTCCTTTCTCCGGGCCCTGGGAACCATGGGAGCAGGAAGACCCATGCAGGTTGTTATGTCCGCATCCCGGACAACCCCCTTCTCGTCTGGATATGTTGTTGCAACCCGGCCGAGCCGGAACTGCCCCCTCAGAGCGTTCTGGTCCGCAATCCAGACTACGTCTCCAACCTTAATACTTCTCTCTGCTCGGTGCCACTTGTGTCTTATGAACAAGTTTGGTCCTGCCAGTTCGCTCCATTTCTTCCAGAACCTGTCGACTCCAGCCATCAGCCTGCGCCAAGAGCGGGTTTCCATGTCAATTCCGTGTATGTCACCTCCCTGTCCGGTGCGCCCCAGGATAAGGGAGTTGGGTGTCAAGTACTCCACTGAGTCCTTTTGTTCCTGTGCCCTGGCGTCGATGGGTCGCTCATTAGTCAAGTTGGCTGCAGAGTAGAGAAGGGTCTGGAACTCCCCCCAGGTGTAGCAGCCAGTTGTTCCGCCAAGACTGTTAAGAGCTCTTTTAAGGAGCTTGACAGCTGCCTCTGCTGCTCCATTCCTGTGTGGCGAGTCTGCAGGATGAAAGTCCCATTGCCACTCTGTGCTATTTCTGGCAGCCTTGTCTTCAACGGATGCCTTCTGCAAACAGGCCAGGTGCTTGTGTAGCTCTCTCAGAGCAGGCCTGGCTCCCAAGAAGTTTGTGCCTCTGTCTGACCATAGCTTTTTGGGATGCCCCCTCAGAGCAGTGAACCGGGAGTAGGCCTGAAGAAAGCTCTCAGAAGACTGGTCGTCGATGAGATCAGCATGGACGGCTCTGGAAGTCATGCAGCAATACACGACTCCCCAGACCTTTTTCCTGGTTCTTGTCTTAACAGCGTCCCTCACTTCAAAGGGTCCAAAGAGGTCTAGTGTAGTATACTCGAATGGGTTCGCTCTACTGGTACGTTCCTGAGGAAGAGCGCTCATCACTTGCTGGCACAGCCGGGCTCTTTGCTTCTTGCAAGTGATGCACCTGTTGACCACCTTCTTCACTGTCCTCCGACCTTGCACAACCCAGGCCTTTCTTTTAGTGTGCAGCAGTGTGGCAGCCACCCCTTCATGATTCGCTTCGTGAGCTTCCCTCGCAAGCAAGGCCCCCAGCCACGACCGGAACGGGATTAACCTCTTACATCTACACGTTCTGCTAGCGGAACGTCTGCTCCAATATCCAATGATGGGCGGGGCGTGAAATACAAACTCCTCTAAAATCCGAAAACGTCCATTTTTCAAACATATGACTATTTTACAGCTATTTAAAGACAAGACTCTCCTTTATCTAACCACACTGTCCGATTTCAAAAAGGCTTTACAGCGAAAGCAAAACATTAGATTGTCAGCAGAGTACCCAGCCAGAAATAACCAGACACCCATTTTTCAAGCTAGCATATCATGTCACATAAACCCAAACCATAGCTAAATGCAGCACTAACCTTTTATGATCTTCATCAGATGACACACCTAGGACATTATGTTATACAATACATGCATGTCTGTTCAATCAAGTTCATATTTATATCAAAAACCAGCTTTTTACATTAGCATGTGACGTTCAGAACTAGCATTCCCACCGAACACTTCCGGTGATTTTACTAAATTACTCACGATAAACGTTCACAAAAAGCATAACAATTATTTTAAGAATTATAGATACAGAACTCCTCTATGCACTCGATATGTCCGATTTTAAAATAGCTTTTCGGATGAAGCACATTTTGCAATAATCTAAGTACATAGCCCGGCATCACAGGGCTAGCTATTTAGACACCCAACCAGTTTAACCTTCACCAAAATCACATTTCCTATAAGAAAAATGTTCTTACCTTGCTTGTTCTTCGTCAGAATACACTGCCAGGACTTCTACTTCAATAACAAATGTAGGTTTGGTCCCAAATAATCCATCGTTATGTTCCATCAAGACGTTTTGTTCGTGCGTTCTAGACACTATCCCAACGCTAAATCTCGGCCACGAGCATGACGCAGAATTTGACAAAAAATTTCTAAATATTCCATTACCGTACTTCGAAGCATGTCAACCGCTGTTTAAAACCAATTTTTATGCAATTTATCTCGTAGAAAAGCGATAATATTCCGACCGGGAATCTGCCTGTCTGTATACTGAGGGAAAAACCGAAAGCCGGGGGCGGGGCGGGTCGCGAGCGTAAGGCTTAGTCCACTGAGTGACCACTTAGCTTTTGCTCTCGTGTGCTTCAGCCAGGGCTTTGAATTACGTCATTCCTGTTTTTCCCGGGCTCTGAGACTTCATTGGAGACGTGGGAAGTGTCACGTAACAGCAGAGATCCCTTGTAATAGATAGAGAGAATCAACAAAGGCAAGAAATGTTCAAACAGGGTACTTCCTGAACAGAAGCATCTCAGGTTTTTGCCTGCCATAGGAGTTCTGTTATACTCACAGACACCATTCAAACAATTTCAGAAACTGTGGAGTGTTTTCTCTCCAAAGCTAATAATTATATGCATATTCTAGTTTCTGGGCAGGACTAATAATCAGATGAAATCGGGTACGTTTTTTATCCAGCTGTGAAAATACTGCCCCCTAGCCATAAGAGGTTAAAGGTACAGCGGTTCCGTCTTCATTCCAAGACTGGACTCTACCACCACAAAGTAAGAGTCCATTGTTGTCATCTTTCATCACAACAAGGCGGTTTAAGGTCGTATCCTGAAAGTTCACGCCGTCTTGGGCTGCAAGGGCTAGGTCTTGGAAAGCCTCTGTTCTCTCTACCACAGACAGCCTGGGCCCCCTCACCTCCCACTTTGCTGAGCTCGAAGCTTGGTAGCTTGTCCTCAGCCAGGATTCTGCCGCTCTTTGAACCCAGGCGATTGTTCCACACAATTTAGACAAGCTACTGAATCGTTCGGGCCCGACAAGGCGCACTAGAGCTACACCCCAGGGCTTCCTCTTTGGCCTCTCTACTGCTGGAGTTGGACCTTGGTCTTTCATCTGCGGTCGCGGTGCGGAGTCTTGCAAGTCTGCCCCAACATCAGTATTGCTGGGGTCTGAGAACTTTTCTGCCTGAGACCTGGTGACTACAGCTGAGAACGCTCTTCTCCGCAACCTTTTAACGTCATCAGCCACGCTGGTCACTATCTCACTGGCTGTCTTTACAGGCCACTCAGCCTCAGGCCAACTCAGGAACTCTGGGCCTTGTTGCCACTCTGACCCTTCATCGAGTTCCTCAGGAGTTGCTCCCCTTGTGATGATGTCTGCTATGTTCAGGTTGCCCTCAATCCACCTCCAGTCTTCCACTGGTCCAGCCTTCTGGATCTCTCCGATGCGGTTAGCGAAGAAAGTTTGGTAGCCATAGCTATCCTTGTGAATTGCTCCCAGGATTGTTTGGCTATCCACGAAGTGGACCCAGCGTGCGACCTTGATGCGGCAGTGCTTTACAAGGTATTTTCTCAGGCGGATCGAAAAGACAGCACCACATACCTCTGCCTTAATCACGTCTCCTTTCTGGTTGAGAGGGGTAAGCTTTGCTTTTGACTCAACCAGCCTCACTACGACCCCATTCTGCGTCTCCCAACGGAGATAGAGCACCACGCCGTAGGAAGCCTCACTCCCATCTGAAAACGTGACTCCCATTGGATGGCCTATGGCTCCAGTTGGTGTGAGGCTTCTTTCGAACCTGATCTGGGCAAGTCTCACATATTCTTCGAGGAGTCTTATGGAAGCCTCTCGTAGTTTTGGTGAGAGTGGGTCATCCCAAGTGTCCTTAACTGGACTGCTTATACTCGCTTCTTGGTAAGCTTCTCTCACAAGCATAACCCCTTTCTGCTTTGCGGGTGTGGCAAGACCAATGGGGTCGTAGAATCCAGCGATCTGGCTTAGCAGCATCCGACGGGTCAATGGGTTTGGAGTTTTACCTCTGACTTCCTCTTCGCGCAAATCGACTCCTGTTCTCATCTTTCCTCTCTTCTTTGAGAAATTTACAGAGGTCATCACACGAAGTTTGTCGGTCTCTGGTTCATAGCCGACTCCAAGTGCTTTGCTCTCTTCGTCCCGCATCTGGTTGGGTAACACCAGCGTTTTGGGCACACTCACAGTTGTCTTACTGATACTGGCATCAGTTGTGGTTGCTGACCTCCCACTTTGGCCTGATAAGACCCATGGCTTAAGGGAGAAGCCTCCAGCCTTTAAGATCTTTTCCACTCCTTTGGTGATTTTCTCCAGTATCTGCAAGTCATTGTGGGACGTCAAGATGTCATCCACATAACTATCTTCTACCACAACTCGGCGCTCCTCAACCATGGCTGCAAACTGGGGCAGGTTGGCTGTTTCTCTCATTGCCACCTGGGCGATACAACCAGCAGGTTTATCGCCAAAGTTGACCCTGACGACAGCAAAGACTTCGATCACCTCCTCAGGATTGTCTCTCCAGAGGAATCGATGGAGGTGTACTACTTTGTCTTCTAGCCAGACAGAGTTGTACATTTTTTTCACATCACCCAGGGCGGCGTACAACCCAGTCCTGAATCTCAGAAGCACGCCCCTTATCTGATTTAGGACATCAGGACCCTTGTACAGTAGGTCATTTAAACTTATTCCCATGAATTCTTGGCTACTGTTCCAGACAATTCTTACAGGGGTAGTGGTTGAGTGAGGATTAGGAGCAACTAAATGACTGATATACCACTTAGGTCCCCTCCGGCTATCGATTTCCTCCTGGGTGACTTTAACGGCAGCCCCTCTTGAGACCATATCGTGGATTTGCTCCCTGTACGCAGCCTTCCATTCCGGCTCCCTCTCCAGTCGTTTCTCAGTGTTTAAAAAGGTCGCTTCCACTGCACGTCGATTTTCAGGCAGCGTTGTGGGGTCTCCTTTCCACGGGTAAGCTGCGTCCCAGTGAGGGGATTCGCTGTGCTTGTCAGCTTGCACGTAGGTCAGACATTCCTTTATTTTCTCCAAGTCTCTTTCCTCTCCTAGGGTCATTTCCTTGCCTCCAGGGGGGCACCTACCGCATCTGCATCCACCACACTGAGGATCACAGGCGGCGCCAATACTGTCCCACTTGAACCATTCAAAAACTTCTTTGTTGGTAGTTGCAGTGTTTCGGAGGATTGCGTCTTCTTCCACCGAAACTCCACTGGGTCCTCCCGTCTTCACAAGAATCTCTTTGTACGCCCTTGAAGCTGTTCTCATTGACCTAGCGAAATGTGTTTCAGACCTGTGCACTGCTAGGTCTATCACTTCAAAGAGGTCAGGATGCGTTCCACCAACAGTCTTCCCAAGGGGACCATCCCAGAGGACGAGGTCTCCAACTACTCTGACTGGCTGTGGGACCAGGCGACCCTCCCCGTGGCTAATCAACAGGTCGATCTTTTCGGGCCGGACCAAATCCTTGAGTTGAACATTTGGAAAGAACTTCTGCAGTTGCTGTGGCGTGACAGCTTGGTTCACTTTCGCAACATCTTCCAAGCCGTAACAGAGAAGTTTGTGCTCTGCTATTGTACCTCTGGGAGTTTTTACTCTCAGCCTCAGGGTATACTTCATGGTAGTAATGGTTTTCTCCATCCCTCCAACACCTTGGACAATCAACTTAATGTTCTCACCATTTAGCTTGAGACGCTCTGCTGCTTTATTAGAGATATAATTAGTATCTGAAGCGAGATCAATCAACGTACCGACTAGCTGGCCAGAGTTTGTCGTCACATCCAACAGCATCATTATGACAGGGCACTCTTTTGGCTCACAACCAATGCTAGCACACACTTTTGTTGTGATCTTATTTGAAAAGGCTTCTTTGAACTCTGCTCGCAGCTCTGGAGAAAGTTTGACAAGGAGCTCCTCCTGCTTGTTGGTTAGTCCAAGCCCCCGTTTCCCCAATTTTGCATCGCTCTGCTCTCCGCTCTTTTCCTCTTTCTTCTTGATCTGTGACTTTGGACAGAGCAAGTAATTGTGGTCTGAAGAGCCCTCTTTCTGACAGTCATCCTTTGAGCATAGATACTTTTGTGTGCAGCCGCCATCGTCACCATGAAGGCGCAAGCACTTAAAGCATGCTCCTGCTCTCCTAAGCTGAGCCTTCTTGCCTGTCAGATTGAGCTTCTTGAAGACCTTGCAGGCGAACAGCCTACCTCCGTGCTCGTTGTCTCCACATGTGATGCATGAGCTTGGTTGAGCGCCCTTTAGGGTGTTTCCTGATGTGGCTCTGGTGAATGCCCTCCTTTCTTTTTCCTTCTTGCTCCACCTCTCAGTATTGTCCGCCGGGCTAGGCTGTAGCTGGTCTAACTCCTCGAATGTCCTCTTGCTTCTTCAAGTATTGCAGTAAACAGTCAAAGTGGTTGCGTGGTGAAAACCTGCTTCCAGGGTCATTTTTGTGTGTTAACCACTTTTCTTTCAGGGAGTCAGGAAGCTTACTTTCAATCGACTGCACAACCACTCGGTTCTTTACAGCATCTTCCTCCCCTAAGACTTGTAGGTCACGAAGAGCTCTCTCCACGGCTTGAATCAGTTCGATTGTCTTCCTCGGATGGTTTCCTTTGATGGGGCAAAGTCCTTGCACTTCTTGTGCAATCAGCAGCACTATTTTTGGCTTATTTCCGTACTTGTTGTCCAGGAGCCTGAACACGTCGTTGGCGGATCCACAGCTGGACAATACGAGGTCCCTCTTGACTTTTTCATCTAGGCTTCCCAAGAGATGGAATTTTCTCACATTTTCCAATCCATGAGGGTTTCCCAGACGTTGCAAGTCCTCCCATTCAGCTTTCCAGCGGTAGTAATCCCTCATATTACCAGCAAACATGGGCAAGCGTGCACGTTCTAGGCTGATCTGGGGCCTGTAGTTGTAAGTCCCAACTGGCTCCTCCTGCTCCACAATTTTCACTTTTCCCAGTTTCCCTTCGTCGTCGGATTGAGAACCGCCTTTCCATGCCCACTCATCCCACAGTTTTTCACGCCTTTTCTTCAACTTCCGGATCTGGTCCTTTGACTCTGTTGCCTTGGACCGAGGGATCAAATCTTTCCACTCATCCAATCCTCGTTCGAAGTTGTTGACCTCCCGTTCCAAGTTCCTATGAATCAATTCACATTCCCTCCTGGTCATATGGTGGTGATCAGTGTCCTCAGCCTGGTCCATGGCTGATCCAGCCTCTTCAGTGAGGGTGGTAATTTCCGCCTCAGCGAACCTTGTCCAGAAGCTGATCAGGATGACTTGTTCAGTTTCATCAAACTTACAGTCACATTCTGCTGTTTTTCCGTCAATGTTTTCCGCCTTCTTTTTGGCTTCATCATCATCCACTTCTCTCAGGGCCATGGCATACTCAAACCCTGCATCTCTGACTCTGGAGTGATCCACCTTAAAGTTCCTCCACTCACTTCTCATTTCACTTTCCCCCAGTGCACTAGCTCTGGAGGTGAGGTAATTGGCTCTTCTAGTGAATGCAGTCTGGGCTGCTGACCGCTTCTGTTTTAGCCTCTCCAGCTCCTCCTCTGATGCTGCCATCTTGCCAACTTTTCTAGCGTTTAACTCAAGCGCAAGTGTTTTCTGCCAACTGGGTTTAAGTAGTCCTTTAACTGTAGACTCTATCCTCTTCTTGGCTTTCACTCAGTAATGATTTGCCTAGTAAGTCAACAGATGAGCAGACAGCTTTATGGGTGGACTGTTTGCTTATCAGAAGTTAGTCTCGTGACAAATGTTCTAGCACTTGCATTATCCATGTAAAGGAGAACCGTGGTTTATGACTGTTCGGATTTTCGTTATTTAGCCCTCCGAAAAGGCTCACCAGGAAGCACACAATGTCATGACTCGTGTTTTGTCCTTAATTTTATTTAAATCAAATGACCACAGGTCATAAACCAACGGGCTGTGTGCTCCTGATGATTGTCTACGGTGAAGTGATTACCAGGTGCTGTAATTTAAGTCTCTAGTGAAGCTGCGCATGCGCACATAATGTAACATATCTGAGCATCTAAGAAACTTAAAGAAATCACTCATTCCCCATTTAATTGAACACATCAGACCTATTTGCTTCTCTTTTATCTATAAATATTTTTTTCTTTTCCTGAGTGAGCTCCAAACTATTGACTTGTACTGGATTTAGTAATAAGGTATTTTAGCTGTAATTTATATTTCAAAATACAAAATGCTTCTCTATACCATTTTTTAAAAATGGTTTACAATTTTGGGTCCCCCTTTCACCCTGTATTGGTATCAGAAGTCTGATGGTGCTATAGTGTGATACTTTACATTTAAGTCATTTAGCAGATGCTCTTATCCAGAGCGACTTACAAATTGGTGCATTCACCTTATGATATCCAGTGGAACAACCACTGGGGGGGGGGGGGTTAGAAGGATTACTTTATCCTATCCTATTCCTTAAAGAGGTGGGGTTTCAGGTGTCTCCGGAAGGTGGTGATTGACTCCGCTGTCCTGGCGTCGTGAGGGAGCTTGTTCCACCATTGGGGTGCCAGAGCAGTGAACAGTTTTGACTGGGCTGAGCGGGAACTGTGCTTCCTCAGAGGTAGGGAGGTGAGCAGGCCAGAGGTGGATGAACGCAGTGCCCTTGTTTGGGTGTAGGGCCTGATCAGAGCCTGAAGGTACGGAGGTGCCGTTCCCCTCACAGCTCCGTAGGCAAGCACCATGGTCTTGTAGCGGATGCGAGCTTCAACTGGAAGCCAGTGGAGAGAGCGGAGGAGCGGGGTGACGTGAGAGAACTTGGGAAGGTTGAACACCAGACGGGCTGCGGCGTTCTGGATGAGTTGTAGGGGTTTAATGGCACAGGCAGGGAGCCCAGCCAACAGCGAGTTGCAGTAATCCAGACGGGAGATGACAAGTGCCTGGATTAGGAGGCAGATGCTTGGAATTTAGAGTGGTAGAAAGTGGTTTTAGCAGCAGAGACAGAAGAGGAAAATGTAGAGAGGAGGGAGTGAAAGGATGCCAGGTCCGCAGGGAGGCGAGTTTTCCTCCATTTCCGCTCGGCTGCCCGGAGCCCTGTTCTGTGATAAACGTAAATGTATGGTATACGTAAAAATTAACAATTGCAAAGCATGCTGTGTAATATTCTAATGAGCTCCACCCCAAATCAAGGCCAATAATAATACCCAGTGTGCTTTGCATTTGATTTTGTCATGCTCATTTTCACATATACATTCATATTTTGGTCATTTATCAGATACTCTTAATAATGTGTCTGCATGCTTCCCCGCCGAAACAGTTAGAAAGAGTTTGTGCATATCTTATGATGACATTTTGTGACGTTTTTGTTCGTTTTGGACTTGGTGAGGGTTTTTTTGGCTGTTCACAATTTCTAAAGGCAATTCGAAGTTAAGAGCCAAAGTCTACGCCCCTTCGTCTGTGATTGGTCAACAGTAGGGATTCTTCAGTAAAGTCTACGCCCCTTCGTTTGTGATTGGTCAACAGTAGGGATTCTTCAGTAAAGTCTACGCCCCTTCATCTGTAATTAGTCAACAGTAGGGATTCTTCAGTAAAGTCTTTGCCCCTTCGACTGTGATTGGTCAACAGTAGCGAGACTTCGTTGTCATTCAACAAGAGATTACTTGTTTTCATGCACATTTTTTTCTTTGAGAAACACCAAACATCTTAGTAAAATTACCCTTGGCAAAAGCATCAAAATGAATGACAGATTTCTTGAATTATTTTAAATACACAGACACACACACAGCCTCGCTGCAGAGAGCCAGACTACAGAAATCACAGATATCCCCTTAGTCTTAAAACTTTACTTTTATTATTCACAGAAGCAATCTAAAAAAGATCACAAAACAAAAACAATTGTTTCAACTAGCGACCCACTTGGACAGTTACGTGCCTGTGTTCTGATATTCTGTCTGCCAATCAAAGGAAGGAAATGTTTCGGTGCCAGGCATTCTTGGGTTGGTGGAACGTCGGGGGGCTGGGGAGGGGGGATGTGGAGGGTGGCTGGGGAGGGTGGCTAGGGAGGGTGCTGGGGAGGAGGCTGGGGAGGAGGCTGGGGAGGAGGGCTGAGGAGAGTGGCTGGGGAGGGGGGCTGGGGAGAGTGGCTGGGGAGAGTGGCTGGGGAGGGGGGCTGGGGAGGGGGCCTGGGGAGGGGGGCTGGGGACTACAGGTTTGATATATAAACCTTTCAAGCCCAGAACTCAAACCTCATTTATTCATTTATTTATGATCTATGGAGATCATTACACTATATTCTAGATTAAGAAACAACACTATTGTTTATTACAGAAAGCATCACTTAGCAACAATATAAATCTTAGATTATGTACGAGTTCCACAGAAACCATGGAAACGGTTGGGGATAGATCCATAATCGCCTCATTACCGGCCATCAGAATCAAACTACATTTAGGCTATATTTAATATATGTATTCCACACTACGTTGTGGTAGATATTGGAGTATAATGCTTGTAAAGATGCCATCCCCAATACAGTACATGATCGTCACCAATCAAATGCACTACAGTTAAAATCGACTTTGACTACCACCACCGATTTCTCTATGCTAGCTATGCTACCAACATATCATAACGGGAGCTAGCATTCAGCACAAAAAAAATTCTAATCCTGAAAAGGGCAACTTCTAAATATTATGCAGCGAAAACAGACAAATATATCCAAATGGGATTGTAGTGGCCACATTGTGGGCCTGATAGAACACATCAATGGGATCCACCAGTCTGCATAATGGTCACCAATGATGGTGTCTTACCCCCCACAGTCTGCTATCCCCCCACAGTCTGCTATCCCCCCACAGTCTGCTATCCCCCCACAGTCTGCTATCCCCCCACAGTCTGCTATCCCCCCACAGTCTGCTATCCCCCCACAGTCTGCTATCCCCCCACAGTCTACTATCCCCCACAGTCTGCTATCCCCCACAGTCTACTATCCCCCACAGTCTGCTATCCCCCACAGTCTGCTATCCCCCACAGTCTGCTATCCCCGACAGTCTGCTATCCCCGACAGTCTGCTATCCCCGACAGTCCGCTATCCCCCACAGTCTGCTATCCCCGACAGTCTGCTATCCCCGACAGTCCGCTATCCCTCACAGTCCGCTATCCCTCACAGTCTGCTATCCCCCACAGTCTGCTATCCCCCACAGTCTGCTATCCCCCACAGTCTGCTATCCCCCCACAGTCTGCTATCCCCCCACAGTCTGCTATCCCCCCACAGTCTGCCATCCCCCCACAGTCTGCCATCCCCCACAGTCTGCCATCTCCCAAAGTCTGCGTTCTATAGATCTCATTCCGGGGGGTATTGGGGTTGATCCCAGAGGGTTTTGGAGTTGATCCTAGGGGGTATTGGGGTTGATCCTAGGGGGTATTGGCGGTTGATCCTAGGGGGTATTGGCGGTTGATCCTAGTGGGTATTGGGGTTGATCCTAGAGGGTTTTGGGGTTGATCCTAGGGGGTTTTGGGGTTGATCTTAGGGGGTTTTGGGGTTGATCCTAGGGGGTGTTGGGGTTGATCCTAGGGGGTATTGGGGTTGATCCTAGGGGGTATTGGGGTTGATCCCTGACAGAGGACACCAGGTGGTTTTGGGGTTGATTAATGACAGAGGACACCAGGTGGTATTTGGTTGTGTCTGTGTGTCGTCACTAGGCTGTCTTGTCGGTGTGTGTGTGTATGATATGCGTGTGTGTGGAGGGCGGGTCGGGGGTTGTCCGGGGAGCGGAGACAGAGAGGATGCCGTCGTGTGATAGGTCGACGAAGAGCAGTAGAGGGTCGACACCCACAGGAAGTATGTAGGTCCTCGTAAACGACCGACTGATGAACCCGTGGACATCCTGTCTCTGGGAGTGGTTACCACTGACCTGACACACACACACACACACACACACACACACACACACACACACACACACACACACCGAACCAAGGAAGAGGGAGAGAGAGAGACAGGTCTTTAACTCCAGAAGGTTTCATTAGGGGTAAGAGGTAACAGGTCAGGGGTCAGGGGAATAGAGCATGATAGAGGTATTTTTAGCGTGGGCATTGCCATTGAGGACCATTTGGAAGTCTCGCTCTGATGCAACCCCTTCACGGGGCTGGGGCAATAAGTTGACTAGAGTGGTCAACACTGGGACAACCACTCAATAAGTTAACTAGAGTGGCCAACACTGGGACAACCACTCAATAAGTTGACTAGAGTGGCCAACACTGGGACAACCACTCAATAAGTTGACTAGAGTGGCCAACACTGGGACAACCACTCAATAAGTTGACTAGAGTGGCCAACACTGGGACAACCACTCAATAAGTTGACTAGAGCGGCCAACACTGGGACAACCACTCAATAAGTTGACTAGAGTGGCCAACACTGGGACAACCACTCAATAAGTTTACTAGAGTGGCCAACACTGGGACAACCACTCAATAAGTTGACTAGAGTGGTCAACACTGGGACAACCACTCAATAAGTTCTCAATAAGTTGACTAGAGTGGCATTCAAAGCAACCTGGTCTCAGAGCATTTCATATTATTCTGTAAGTAAATCAGAGATTCTCCATTTAGTATTATACTGTATGTTATGTTTCATATGGTATGTATTAATTTGTTGACGTCCATCACCTATTTCGTTAGAGGTCAGGGGTTAGAAGTCTTTACCTCCAGTAGGTTGTCGACGGTGCGGACGGTGACTTCATCAGGAGTGAACTGACACACGTCCAATCGGACGGTCCACTTCCCTGGCTCCGCCTCTATATCAGAGAAGCCCCGCCCTAGCTGCTTGGTGATTCGTGGACGGACATAGTAACCATGGTACAGGGTGGGGGTGAGGAGGTCCTGGGGGGTAAGAGCTGGGGGAGGAGTCAGATATCAGAATCATATAGCTGGGGGATAAATCAGAGAATAAAATCACATAGCTGGGGGATGACTCAGATTATAGAATCATATTTCTGGGAAGTAGTCAGATAATAGAATCATATACCTGGTGGAAGAGTCAGATAATAGAATCATATAGTTGGTGGAGGAGTCAGATAATAGAATCATATACCTGGTGGAGGAGTCAAATAATAGAATCATATAGCTGGGGGAGGAGTCAGATAATAGAATCATATAGCTGGTGGAGGAGTCAGGATAGAACCATATAGCTGGGGGAGGAGTCAGATAATAGAATCATATAGTTGGTGGAGGAGTCAGATAATAGAATCATATACCTGGGGGAGGAGTCAAATAATAGAATCATATAGCTGGGGGAGGAGTCAGATAATAGAATCATATAGCTGGTGGAGGAGTCAGGATAGAACCATATAGCTGGGGGAGGAGTCAGATAATAGAATCATATAGTTGGTGGAGGAGTCAGATAATAGAATCATATACCTGGGGGAGGAGTCAGATAATAGAATCATATAGTTGGTGGAGGAGTCAGATAATAGAATCATATACCTGGTGGAGGAGTCAAATAATAGAATCATATAGCTGGGGGAGGAGTCAGATAATAGAATCATATAGCTGGGGCAGGAGTCAGATAATAGAATCATATAGCTGGTGGAGGAGTCAGATAATAGAATCATATAGCTTGGGGAGGAGTCAGATAATATAATCATATAGCTGGGGGAGGAGTCAGGATAGAACTATATAGCTGGGGGAGGAGTCAGATAATAGAATCATATACCTGTGGGAGGAGTCAGATAATATAATCATATAGCTGGAGGAGGAGTCAGGTAATAGAATCATATAGCTGTGGGAGGAGTCAGGTAATATAATCATATAGCTGGGGGAGGAGTCAGATAATATAATCATATAGCTGGGGGAGGAGTCAGATAATAGAATCATATAGCTGGGGGAGGAGTCAGATAGCATAATCATGTAGCTGGGGAGGAGTCAAGGTTTACTGTATTTGAATAGTTCTCTCAGGGGGGGTTAGTAGGGGGAAGAGGTTTACAGTAGTTTGATAGTTCTCTCAGGGCTGGGGGAGAGTTTTACAGTAGTTTGATAGTTCTCTCAGGGCTGGGGGAGAGTTTTACAGTAGTTTGATAGTTCTCTCAGGGCTGGGGGAGAGTTTTACAGTAGTTAAATAGTTCTCCCAGGGCTGGGGGGAGAGAGTTTTACAGTAGTTACTTTAAAACCCAGTGCAGCTGTTCTAGGATGGTGTGTGGGTCTGAAAACATACCACTAGCTACAAGGCTTAGGAGAAACTCACCCCCTATCCTTTTTCTGCCTCTCCTCTAATCAGACATGTTTTTCCATACCCAGTCTCTAGGCAGGCTTTACAGCCCTGCTTGTGTGTTCCAGCCCTGCTTGTGTGTTCCAGCCCTGCTTGTGTGTTCCAGCCCTGCTTGTGTGTTCCAGCCCTGCTTGTGTGTTCCAGCCCTGCCTGTGTGTTCCAGCCCTGCCTGTGTGTTCCAGCCCTGCCTGTGTGTTCCAGCCCTGCCTGTGTGTTCCAGGCCTGCTTGTGTGTTCCAGGCCTGCTTGTGTGTTCCAGGCCTGCTTGTGTGTTCCAGCCCTGCTTGTGTGTTCCAGGCCTGCCTGTGTGTTCCAGCCCTGCCTGTGTGTTCCAGCCCTGCCTGTGTGTTCCAGGCTGCCATAGGTTATTATGGAACCCTGTTGAGCTGGAAGTTCTATTTATACACACAGTCCTTCTGAGGGGCGGGGTTCCCTAGTTCAGGGGAAAACAAGATTGGACATTCATCTCTGTTTGATTTGGATTTATAGTGACTAGTGATGCACACACACACACACACACACTCCACTCATTACTTGTACTGAGATATAGCATGTTAGCTACAGCCAGCGATCCAGTGATACTTTTATAGCGTAACTCTCGCTAGATCACAAACTAAATACACCTCTGATTTAAAAACACACAGAGTGACAAAGACAGACAGAAAGCGACAGAGAGACAGACAGAAAGCGACAGAGAGACAGACAGAAAGTGACAGAGAGAGGGAGAGGTTCCTACCCTCTCCAAAGTTCTGGTCGTAGATCCGTCTGGGAGAGTTCAGTTCGCACTGAGTACTCATGGGATATGCATGAGGCACTGTCCGCTCCGCCATCATGACTCAATGACTGACAGAGGGAGAAAGAGAGAGAGAGGGAGGGAGGGAGAGATAGAGTAAGGGGATAGAGAGGGAGGGAGAGAGTAAGGGGATAGAGAGGGAGGGAGAGAGTGAGGGTACGAGCAAGGACAGGGAGAGGAGAGGGACAGGGGGAGTTTATCCAAAAGAATGTTTGGCTCCATGGAGATTGATAAGAAGGCTGCAAATAGAGTACACACACACATTCTACTCCATTTCACTCATAACAGACTAACAACAGACTAATAACAGGCTAACAACAGACTAACAGACTAATAACAAACTAACAACAGACTCATAACAGACTCATAACAGACTCATAACAGACTCATAACAGACTCATAACAGACTCATAACAGACTAATAACAAACTAATAACAGACTCATAACAAACTAACAGACTCATAACAGACTAATAACAGACTCATAACAGACTAATAACAGACTCATAACAGACTAATAACAGACTAATAACAGACTAATAACAGACTAATAACAAACTAATAACAGACTCATAACAAACTAACAGACTAATAACAGACTAATAACAGACTAATAACAGACTAATAACAAACTAATAACAGACTAATAAACTAATAACAGACTAATAACCGACTAATAACCGACTAATAACCGACTAATAACCGACTCACAACAGACTCACAACAGACTAACAACAGACTAACAACAGACTAACAACAGACTAACAGACTAATAACAGACTAACAGACTAATAACAGACTAATAACAGACTAATAACAGACTAATAACAAACTAATAACAGACTAATAACAAACTAACAGACTAATAACAGACTAATAACAGACTAATAACAGACTAATAACAGACTAATAACAAACTAATAACAGACTAATAAACTAATAACAGACTAATAACAGACTAATAACAGACTAATAACAGACTAATAACCGACTAATAACCGACTAATAACCGACTAATAACCGACTCATAACAAACTAACAGACTAATAACAGACTAATAACAGACTAATAACAAACTAATAACAGACTCATAACAAACTAACAGACTCATAACAGACTAATAACAGACTAACAGACTAATAACAGACTAACAGACTAATAACAGACTCATAACAGACTAACAACAGACTCATAACAGACTAATAACAGACTAACAACAGACTAACAACCAACTAATAACAGACTAATAACAGACTAATAACCAACTCATAACCAACTCATAACAGACTCATAACAGACTCATAACAGACTCATAACAGACTAACAACCAACTAATAACCAACTAATAACCAACTCACAACAGACTCACAACAGACTCACAACAGACTCACAACAGACTCACAACAGACTCACAACAGACTCACAACAGACTAACAACCAACTAATAACAGACTAATAACAGACTAATAACCAACTCATAACCAACTCATAACAGACTCACAACAGACTCACAACAGACTCACAACAGACTAATAACAGACTCATAACAGACTAACAACCAACTAATAACAGACTAATAACAGACTAATAACCAACTCATAACCAACTCACAACAGACTCACAACAGACTCACAACAGACTCACAACAGACTCACAACAGACTCACAACCAACTAATAACCGACTAATAACCGACTCACAACAGACTCACAACAGACTCACAACAGACTCAGAACAGACTCAGAACAGACTAACAACAGACTAACAACAGACTAACAACAGACTAATAACAGACTAATAACAGACTAACAACAGACTAACAACAGACTAACAACAGACTAACAACCGACTCATAACAGACTAACAACAGACTCATAACAGACTAACAACAGACTAATAACAGACTAATAACCAACTCACAACAGACTCAGAACAGACTCAGAACAGACTCAGAACAGACTAAGAACAGACTCAGAACAGACTAAGAACAGACTAACAACAGACTAACAACAGACTAACAACAGACTAACAACAGACTAACAACAGACTAACAACCGACTCATAACCGACTCATAACCGACTCATAACCGACTCATAACAGACTCACAACAGACTCACAACAGACTCACAACAGACTCACAACAGACTCACAACAGACTCACAACAGACTCACAACAGACTAACAACAGACTAATAACAAAACAACAGACTAATAACAGACGAATAACAGACGAATAACAGACTGGATCACTCAGAGTTCCAATGCAGTAATTGTTTGCTTGCCGAGGATTATACAGTAGAATTGAAGTGGTTTCCTACGACACTATGTAAAAGACCCATCATATCTGGCCCTGTGCCCTCTCTGAATCGTGGCATTGTGCGCTTCAGCAGAATTCTTTCTCTTCACCACTGGCTACGTGATTATGGCGGCTCAATGGGTGTAACTTTTCTTGACAATTTCGACATCTTTTGGAAACAAAACAGGTTTTATAAGGAAGATGGGATCCACCCAAATTCCTGGATCCTTTCACAGAATTATAAGGCTGCGTTGAGACAATGACTTATCAATGACTCAAGCTCAGCTCAGTTCATCCCTACCATTGTGACGCTGAGCTGTCATGATGCTTTAGCAAATGCACATTAAACCAGGGGCGTTGGTAGACACAATGTAAGCAACCTAATTTATGTCCCTCTAACTGCCCTGAATGCCTCTGCTGATCCTACAGCTATTGTATGCAGTAATCATGAGCCTATGAACCAGAGTTATACTGTTAGCACTGAGGCGGTGTGCCCTAGCAGGAAGTCCACTGTGTGCAGCTCACCCTGCACTAACATAAATAACATGAGCATGTCTACTTCTGCTAAGCTTCCCAGTAAAGAAATGAAAACAATCAAGCATCCCAGAAAAGTGCTAAAAATAGTTAAGTAACAAGGTTCATGAAATCAGTAACATGCTAGTAACAGATGACATTCATATTCTGACTATCTCTGAAACTTACTTAGATAATACATTTGATGATACAGTGGTAGAAATACAAGGTTATAACATTTACGGAAAAGACAGAAATGTCAAAGGTGGAGGTGTTGCTGTTTATATTCAGAACCACATTCCTGTAAAGATTAGAGAGGATCTCATGTTAAATACAGTTGAAGTAATATGGCTACAGGTTCATCTGCCTCACCTAAAGCCCATTCTGGTGGGAAGCTGCTATAGACCACCAAGTACTAACAGTCAGTATCTGGATAACATGTGTGAAATGCTTGATAATGTATGTGATATCAACAGAGAAGTATATTTTCTGGGTGATTTAAATATTGACTGGCTTTCATCAACCTGCCCACTCAAGAAAAAGCTTCAAACTGTAATCAGTGCCTCTGCAACCTGGTTCAGGTTATCAATCAACCTACCAGGGTAGTTACAAACAGCACAGGAATTAAATCATCAACATGTATTGATCACATCTTTACTAATGCTGTGTGTAACTCTGTGTAATGTGTAACTACTGTGTAACTAATGTGTAACTCTGTTGTTGTTTTTGTCGCACTGCTTTGCTTTATCTTGGCCAGGTCGTTGAGAACTTGTTCTCAACTGGCCTGCCTGGTTAAATAAAGGTGAAAAAAATCAAAAATAAATGCTCTCCACCAGTCTTTCACATTGATGTTGGGTGACTTTATGCCACTCCTGGCGCAAAAAATTCAAGCAGCTCGGCTTTGTTTGATGGCTTGTGACCATCCATCTTCCTCTTGATCACATTCCAGAGGTTTTCAATGGGGTTCAGGTCTGGAGATTGGGCTGGCCATGACAGGGTCTTGATCTGGTGATCCTCCAGCTACAATGGGGTTCAGGTCAGGAGATTGGGCTGGCCATGACAGGGTCTTGATCTGGTGATCCTCCAGCTACAATGGGGTTCAGGTCAGGAGATTGGGCTGGCCATGACAGGGTCTTGATCTGGTGGTCCTCCAGCTACAATGGGGTTCAGGTCTGGAGATTGGGCTGGCCATGACAGGGTCTTGATCTGGTGGTCCTCCAGCTACAATGGGGTTCAGGTCTGGAGATTGGGCTGGCCATGACAGGGTCTTGATCTGGTGGTCCTCCATCCACACCTTGATTGACCTGGCTGTGTGGCATGGAGCATTGTCCTGCTGGGAAAACCAATCCTCAGAGTTGGGGAACATTGTCAGAGCAGAAGGAAGCATGTTTTCTTCCAGGACGACCTTGTATGTGACTTGATTCATGATTCATTCCATGTGGAAAAGACGGTGGACAGAGACTTGCTAGCTACGTTAGCTAGCTAGCTGGGATTTTCTACAAGGAATCTTCCTCCCGAAAAAAGTTTCTCCCAAGTGGGTGTGATACCTGCTGCACTGCTACTTGGATTCCACCTGGTGATCTGTTCACCATCTGCCCTGGCCTGTCTCCCCCTGTCTGGTGCAGGTACCCCCGCCCAACTCCCCCCTCTCTCCTGAGCTTTCTCTCTCCTCTGCCACACTCCCCCTATCTCCTGAGTTCTCTCTCCTCCACCACACTCCCCCCTCTCTCCTCTGCCACACTCCCCCTCTCTCCTGAGCTTTCTCTCTCCTCCACCACACTCCCCCCTCTCTCTTCTGCCACACTCCCCCTCTCTCCTGAGCTTTCTCTCTCCTCCACCACACTCCCCCCTCTCTCCTCCACCACACTCCCCCCTCTCTCCTCTGCCACACTCCCCCTCTCTCCACAGCTTTCTCTCTCCTCCACCACACTCCCCCCTCTCTCCTCTGCCACACTCCCCCTCTCTCCTGAGCTTTCTCTCTCCTCCACCACACTCCCCCTATCTCCAGAGCTTTCTCTCTCCTCTGCCACACTCCCCCTCTCTCCATAGCTTTCTCTCTCCTCCGCCACACTCCCCCTCTCTCCAGAGCTTTCTCTCTCCTCCAACACATTTCCCATCTCTCCTGAGCTTTTGCTCACCTCCAACACACCCACACTGTTGTGGCGAGTGACTCTGAACTGACAATGGCTAGCCCCAAGTTGTTACCATTTCTCTTGTGCTTTATGCTATTTGCCTCATGACTCCTGCGTGCTTTGTTGACTATGAACTTGCTTGTTTACCCAACCATGGGACAGACTATGTTTGTTCCCACACTCAGTACTCTGACTCTGTATTGGTTACAAGGACTCTTGGCCTCCCATCCTATTCTTACCACCTCTCGCTGGCTTTGTATTCATGTTACCTGATGAAATTGCTGTACCATATGATCTTGTTGCCATTGAATGCACATTACAATTTTATAAATCAACACTGCAAGGCTCTCCCTGTCCTCTGCTGTGCCCTTTTCGTATTACTGCTGAGGATATCTGGAAATGTGCATGTACACCCTGGCCCATCTACTGTTGCTAGCCCCAATTCTGACTTGTGCTCTGATATCTGCTTCACTGATTTCTGTTCTCGTAAAAGCCTGGGTTTTCAGCACATTAACACTAGAAGCTTATTACCTAAAATGGATCAATTGAAAGTGTGGGTTCACAGCTCCAATCCAGGTGTATTGGTCATTACTGAGACGTGGTTAAGGAAGAGTGTTTTGAATACTGATGTTAACCTTTCTGGGTATAACCTTTTTCAGAAAGACAGATCTTCCAAAGGTGATGGAGTGAAAATCTTTACCAAGGAACACCTTCAGTGTTTGGTTGTCACCACCAAGTCTGTCCCCAAACAATTTGATTTGCTGGTTTTAAACTTTCAAATAGATCTTTGTTGACTGTTACTAGGTGTTATCGGGCACCATCAGCACTGGCCAGTACACTACCTGCCCTAAGCTCTCTCCTGTTCCCTTACACTAAGTCTGAATTTGTCCTGCTAGGTGACCTAAACTGGGACATAAAACCTCTTAAGGATTAGCCCCTTTTTTTCAATTTTCACCTAAAATGACATTCCCAGATCTAACTGCCTGTAGCTCAGGCCCTGAAGCAAGGATATGCATATTCTTGGTACCATTTGAAAGAAAACACTTTTAAGTTTATGGAAATGTGAAAGGAACGTAGTAGAATATAACACAATAGATCTGGTAAAAGATAATACAAAGACAAAACCAACCGTTCTTTTGTATTTTTTTTTACCATCATCTTTGAAACGCAAGAGAAAGGCCATAATGTATTATTCCAGCCCAGGTGCAATTTAGATTGTGTCAACTAGATGGCATCAGTGTACGTGCAAAGTTTTAGACTGAACCAATGAACCACTGTATTTCTGTTAAAAATGTTGTATCAAGACTGCCCAAATGTGCCTCATTTGTGAATTAGTAACGTTTCATGTTCAAAATTGTACACTCTCCTCAAACAATAGCATGGTATTCTTTCACTGTAATAGCTACTGTAAATTGGACAGTGCAGTTGCATTAACAAGAATTTAGGCTTTCTGCCAGCATCATATGTCTATGTCCTGGGAAATGTTCTTGTTAATCACAACCTCATTCTAATCACATTAGCCTATGTTAGCTCAACAGTCCCGTGGAAGGGACACCTGACCAAGTCCTAAAGCAATGGAACTCCATGAATCTTTCTCAGATTATTGCCAATCCAGCAAGATATGACTCAAAACACCCAGAAATGGCTACTCTCTCGATGTTATCCTCACAAATAATCCTGATAGGTATCAGTCTGGTGTTTTCTGTAATGACCTTAGTGATCACTGTTTTACAGCCTGTGTTCGTAATGGCTGCTCAGTGAAACTACCTATCCTGATTTGACATAGACGCTTGCTAAAAAACTTTAACCTGATATGGATAGGGGGCAGTATTTTCACGGCCGGATAAAAAAACGTACCCGATTTAAACTGGTTACTACTCTTGCCCAGAAATGAGAATATGCATATTATTAGTACATTTGAATAGAAAACACTCTGAAGTTTCTAAAACGGTTTGAATGGTGTCTGTGAGTATAACAGAACTTATATGGCAGGCAAAAACCTGAAAAAAAGTCAACCAGGAAGTGTAGGATCTGAGAAATGTAGTTCTTCTTTCTAGTCCCTTTCAAAACTACAGTATCTGTGCTGTTACGTTGCACTTTCTAAGGCTTCCATTGGCTGTCTAAAGCCTTCAGAAAGTGGATTGAGCCTTCTCCTGTAATCAGCGTTACAATTTACAAAATTACTATTCGAAAACATTGGTAAATTATATTGTCATTCAAAGAATTATAGATTAACATCTCGTAAATGCTACCACATTGCCAGATTTCAAAATAACTTTTACTGGGAAATCACACTTTGCAATAAACGGGGTGCTGTGCTAAGATCAATAGGCTAGGAGGTTAGCACCATCTTGTAGCCATCTAATATCAATAATACTATTGTCAATAATCCCTTACCTTTGATTATCTTCCTCAGAAGGCGCTTCCAGGAATCCCAGGTCCACAACAAATGTGGTTTCTTTCGACAAAGTTCATAATTTATGTCCAAATAACTCCAAGTTCTTCCATGTTGTTAGCGCTTCGGTAGGCTACTCAAAAGTGGGGCAGAGGGGGGAAAAGTCACGACGAAAAGTTTAAAAAAAATCTATTTACGTTCGTTCAAACATGTCAAACGTTGTTTAGCATCAATCTTTAGGGTCATTTTTAACGTGAAACATCAGTAATATTTCAACCCGACCTCTCCTGTGTCTTGAAAAATGTTTTTGAAAAATATCTCGCCTCACATGAACTCACATGAACGCGCAGGTGCGCACAATAATGAAGTGACGACAACCCAGGGACGTCAACTTCTCTTCCTTGTCATCCAGTATCTGTTCATCATAGACGCTTCAAACAACTTTCTAAAGATCGTTGACATCTAGTGGAAGCCATAGGAAGTGCGAAATGAATCCTTTGTCACTGTGTGATCTATTAGCAATGACTCGAAAATAATACAGCCACAAAATTCTCATTTCCTGGTTGTATTTTTCTCAGGTTTTTGCCTGCCATATGAGTTTTGTTATACTTACAGACACCATTCAAACAGTTTTAGAAAATTCAGAGTGTTTTCAATCCAAATCTGGTAATAATATGCATATCCTATCTTTTGAGTTGGTGTAGGAGGCAGTTAAAAATGGGCACATATTTTTTTCAAAATTCTCAATACTGCCCCCTGGCCCCAACAGGCTAAGTACGGTAATGGAACATTTAGACTTTTTGTGTCTCGAATTGTGTTCACGCATAACCCTTTTAATAGTGACCTGAACGCACAAACAAAACGGAGGTATTTGGACATAACTATGGATTATTTCGAACAAAAACAACATTTCTTGTGGAAGTAGCAGTCCTGGGATTGCATTCTGACGAAGATCAGCAAAGGTAATACAATATTTCTAATACTAATTCTGAGTTTAGGTTGCCCCGAACTTGGCGGGTGTCTGAATAGCTCGCCGTGATGGTGAGCTATGTACTCAGAATATTGAAAAATGTGCTTTCGCCGAAGAGCTATTTTAAAATCTGACACAGCGATTGCATAAAGGAGTTCTGTATCTATAATTCTTCAAATAATTGTTATGTATTTTGTCAACGTTTATGATGAGTATTTTTGTAAATTCACCGGAAGTTTTTGGTGGGAATACATTTTCTGAACATCATGCCTAATGTAAAAAGCTGTTTTTGGATATAAATATGAACTTGATTGAACAAAACATATGCATTGTATAACATAATGTCCTAGGAGTGTCATCTGATGAAGATCATTAAAGGTTAGTGCTTCATTTAGCTGTGGTTTTGGGTTTTATTGACATATATGCTTGCTTGGAAAATGGCTGTGTGATTATTTTTGTCTATGTACTCTCCTAACATAATCTAATGTTTTGCTTTCGCTGTAAAGCCTTTTTGAAATCGGACAACGTGGTTGGATTCAGGAGAGGTTTATCTTTCAAATGGTGTAAAATAGTCGTATGTTTGAGAAAATTGAATTGTGGTATTTGGTATAGTTGTTTTTGTATTTCGCGCCATGCGATCACATTGGCTGTTGGCTAGGGGTTCCGCTAGCGGAACGCCTAGATGTAAGAAGTTAAAGAGCAAGCCTTCCTTCATGACCTGGCCTCTGTAAATTGGTATAGAATCAGCTTGACCCCCTCTGTCGAAGACGCTTGGACCTTCTTTTTGATATTTTTAGTGGTATTGTTAACAAATACTCACCCATAAAGAAAATGAGAATTAGAAATAGGTTCAGCCCCTGGTTCGAACGTGATCTGGCAGAGTTACTCCACCTCGAGAATCCCATTTGGCAAATCGCTCGGCACACGCACACTCAGGCTGACTGGCTCTCGTTCAGGCAAATTAAAATTAAGTGCACTCAGGCTATCCGGAAGGTCAAAGTTAGAGAGCAGTTCTCTCTCTGTGGGTCTAACCCCAAGAAGTTCTGGAAAATGGTTAAACACCTGGAGAATAAACCCTCCTCCTCACAGCTGCCCATGTCCCTTAATATTGATGATGTGATTGTTACTGAAAAGAAGCACATGGCTGATCTCTTTAATCACCACTTCATAAAGTCAGGATTTCTATTTGACTCAGTCATGCCTCCTTGCCTGTTCAGCATTTCCTCATCTCCCAGCCCTTCTAATGCGACTATCCCCGATGCTCCTTCCTCTTTTTCTCCTGCCCCACTACAAAGTTTCTCCCTGCAGGCAGTCACTGAGTCCAAGGTGCTAAAGGAGCTCCTAAAACTTGACCCCAAAAAAACATCTGGGTCAGATGGTTTAGACCCTTTCTTCTTTAATGTTGCTGCCTCTATCATCACCAAGCCTATCTCTGAGCTTTTAAACCTGTCTCTACTCTCTGGAGAGGTTCCCATTGCTTGGAAGGCAGCCAAGGCACGTCCTTTTATTTGAAGGGGGAGATCCTAACTGTTAAAGGCCAATTTCTGTTTTGCTCTGTTTATCAAGTGTTGGAAAAACGTGTCAATAATCAAGTGACTGACTTTATTGATGTCTATAGTAATCTCTCCGGTATGCAATCTGGTTTTCGCTCAGGTTATGGATGTGTCACTGCAAACGTAAAGGTCCTGAATAATGTCACCATTGCCCAACATCATTTAATATTTCACAGTATGTTGGTGGTGTGTAATAGTGGTATATAGATGGTGGTGTGTAATAGTGGTATATAGATGGTGGTGTGTAATAGTGGTGTATAGATGGTGGTGTGTAATAGTGGTATATAGTTGGTGGTGTGTAATAGTGGTATATAGACGGTGGTGTTTAATAGTGGTATATAGATGGTGGTGTGTAATAGTGGTATATAGATGGTGGTATGTAATAGTGGTATATAGTTGGTGGTGTGTAATAGTGGTATATAGATGGTGGTGTGTAATAGTGGTATATAGGTGGTGGTATGTAATAGTGGTGTATAGATGGTGGTGTGTAATAGTGGTATATAGATGTTAGTTGGTGGTATGTAATAGTGGTATATAGATGGTGGTGTGTAATAGTGGTATATAGTTGGTGGTGTGTAATAGTGGTTTATAGATGGTGGTGTGTAATAGTGGTATATAGATGGTGGTGTGTAATAGTGGTATATAGGTGGTGGTGTGTAATAGTGGTATATAGATGGTGGTATGTAATAGTGGTATATAGATGTTAGTTGGTGGTGTGTAATAGTGGTATATAGTTGGTGGTGTGTAATAGTGGTATATAGATGGTGGTGTGTAATAGTGGTACATAGATGGTGGTGTGTAATAGTGGTATATAGATGTTAGTTGGTGCTGTGTAATAGTGGTATATAGTTGGTGGTGTGTAATAGTGGTATATAGTTGGTGGTGTGTAATAGTGGTACATAGATGGTGGTGTGTAATAGTGGTATATAGATGTTAGGTGGTGGTGTGTAATAGTGGTATATAGATGGTGTGTAATAGTGGTATATAGATGGTGTGTAATAGTGGTATATAGATGGTGGTGTGTAATAGTGGTATAGATGTTAGTTGGTGGTGTGTAATAGTGGTATATAGATGGTGGTGTGTAATAGTGGTATATAGTTGGTGGTGTGTAATAGTGGTATATAGTTGGTGGTGTGTAATAGTGGTATATAGGTGGTGGTGTGTAATAGTGGTATATAGATGGTGGTGTGTAATAGTGGTATATAGGTGGTGGTGTATAATAGTGGTATATAGATGGTGGTGTGTAATAGTGGTATATAGATGGTGGTGTGTAATAGTGGTATATAGATGGTGGTGTGTAATAGTGGTATATAGATGGTGGTGTGTAATAGTGGTATATAGATGGTGGTGGTGTGTAATAGTGGTATATAGATGTTGGTGGTGTGTAATAGTGGTATATAGATGGTGGTGTGTAATAGTGGTATATAGATGGTGGTGTGTAATAGTGGTATATAGGTGGTGGTGTGTAATAGTGGTATATAGATGGTGGTGTGTAATAGTGGTATATAGATGGTGGTGTGTAATAGTGGTACATAGATGGTGGTGTGCAATAGTGGTATATAGATGGTGGTGTGTAATAGTGGTATATAGATGGTGGTGTGTAACAGTGGTATATAGATGGTGGTGTGTAATAGTGGTATATAGATGGTGGTGTGTAATAGTGGTATATAGATGGTGGTGTGTAATAGTGGTATATAGATGGTGGTGTGTAATAGTGGTATAGATGGTGGTGTGTAATAGTGGTATATAGTTGGTGGTGTGTAATAGTGGTGTATAGATGGTGGTGTGTAAAAGTGGTATAGATGGTGGTGTGTAATAGTGGTATATAGATGGTGGTGTGTAATAGTGGTATAGATGGCGGTGTGTAATAGTGGTATATAGTTGGTGGTGTGTAATAGTGGTATATAGATGGTGGTGTGTAATAGTGGTATATAGATGGTGGTGTGTAATAGTGGTATAGATGGTGGTGTGTAATAGTGGTATATAGTTCGTGGTGTGAAATATTGGTATTTAGATTATGGTGTGTAATAGTGGTATGTAGTTGGTGGTGTGTAATAGTGGTATATAGACGGTGGTGTTTAATAGTGGTATATAGATGGTGGTGTTTAATAGTGGTATATAGTTGGTGGTGTGTAATAGTGGTATATAGATGGTGGTGTGTAATAGTGGTACATAGATGGTGGTGTGTAATAGTGGTATATAGATGTTAGTTGGTGCTGTGTAATAGTGGTATATAGTTGGTGGTGTGTAATAGTGGTATATAGTTGGTGCTGTGTAATAGTGGTATATAGTTGGTGGTGTGTAATAGTGGTATATAGTTGGTGGTGTGTAATAGTGGTACATAGATGGTGGTGTGTAATAGTGGTACATAGATGGTGGTGTGTAATAGTGGTATATAGATGATAGTTGGTGGTGTGTAATAGTGGTATATAGTGGTGGTGTGTAATAGTGGTATATAGATGGTGGTGTGTAATAGTGGTAATAGATGGTGGTGTGTAATAGTGG
>NW_021823502.1:27500-39509 GCF_901001165.1 Salmo trutta | reverse complement strand
CCTTATAGTGGTGATCAGTAGAGCCTTATAGTGTGATCAGTATAACATAGAGCCATAGTGTTATCAGTAAAACATAGAGCCTTATAGTGGTCAGTAGAGCCTTATAGTGTGATCAGTATAACATAGAGCCTTATAGTGTGATCAGTATCACATAGAGCCTTATAGTGTGATCAGTATCACATAGAGCCTTATAGTGTGATCAGTATCACATGAGCCTTATAGTGTCATATAACATAGAGCCTTATGTGTGGTCAGTATGAGCCTTATAGTGTGATCAGTATAACATAGAGCCTATAGTGTGATCAGTATAACTAGAGCCTTATAGTGTGATCAGTATACATAGAGCTTATAGTGTGATCATATAACATAGACCTATAGTGGATCAGTATAACATAGAGCCTTATAGTGTGATCAGTATCACATAGAGCCTTATATGTGATCAGTAGAGCCTTATAGTGTGATCAGTAACAAATAGAGCCTTATAGTGTGATCATATAACATAGAGCCTATAGTGTGATCAGTATCACATAGAGCCTTATAGTGTGATCAGTATAACATAGAGCCTTATAGTGTGATCATTATAACATAGAGCAATATTTGTGATCAGTAGAGCCTTAGTGTGATCAGTATAACATAGAGCCTATAGTGTGATCAGTGTCACATAGAGCCTTATAGTGTGATCAGTAGAGCCTTATAGTGTGATCAGTATCACATAGGGCCTTATAGTGTGATCAGTAGAGCCTTATAGTGTGATCAGTATAACATAGAGCCATAGTGTTATCAGTATAACATAGAGCCTTATAGTGTGGTCAGTAGAGCCTTATAGTGTGATCAGTATAACAGAGAGCCTTATAGTGTGATCAGTATCACATAGAGCCTTATAGTGTGATCAGTATCACATAGAGCCTTATAGTGTGATCAGTATCACATAGAGCCTTATAGTGTGATCAGTATAACATAGAGCCTTATAGTGTGGTCAGTAGAGCCTTATAGTGTGATCAGTATAACATAGAGCCTTATAGTGTGATCAGTATAACATAGAGCCTTATAGTGTGATCCGTAGAGGCTTATAGTGTGATCAGTATCACATAGGGCCTTATAGTGTGATCAGTAGAGCCTTATAGTGTGATCAGTATAACATAGAGCCTTATAGTGTGATCAGTATAACATAGAGCCTTATAGTGTGGTCAGTAGAGCCTTATAGTGTGATCAGTATAACATAGAGCCTTATAGTGTGATCAGTATAACATAGAGCCTTATAGTGTGATCAGTAGAGCCTTATAGTGTGATCAGTAGAGCCTTATAGTGTGATCAGTAGAGCCTTATAGTGTGGTCAGTAGAGCCTTATAGTGTGATCAGTATAACATAGAGCCTTATAGTGTGATCAGTATCATAGAGCCTTATAGTGTGATCAGTATAACATAGAGCCTTATAGTGTGATCAGTATCACATAGAGCCTTATAGTGTGATCAGTATCACATAGAGCCTTATAGTGTGATCAGTATAACATAGAGCCTTATAGTGTGATCAGTATAACATAGAGCCTTATAGTGTGATCAGTAGAGCCTTGTAGTGTGATCAGTATAACATAGAGCCTTATAGTGTGATCAGTATCACATAGAGCCTTATAGTGTGATCAGTAGAGCCTTATAGGGTGATCAGTAGAGCCTTATAGTGTGATCAGTCGAGCCTTATAGTGTGATCAGTATAACATAGAGCCTTATAGTGTGATCAGTATAACATAGAGCCTTATAGTGTGATCAGTATAACATAGAGCAATATATTGTGATCAGTAGAGCCTTATAGTGTGATCAGTATAACATAGAGCCTTATAGTGTGATCAGTGTCACATAGAGCCTTATAGTGTGATCAGTAGAGCCTTATAGTGTGATCAGTATCACATAGGGCCTTATAGTGTGATCAGTAGAGCCTTATAGTGTGATCAGTATAACATAGAGCCATAGTGTTATCAGTATAACATAGAGCCTTATAGTGTGGTCAGTAGAGCCTTATAGTGTGATCAGTATAACATAGAGCCTTATAGTGTGATCAGTATCACATAGAGCCTTATAGTGTGATCAGTATCACATAGAGCCTTATAGTGTGATCAGTATCACATAGAGCCTTATAGTGTGATCAGTATAACATAGAGCCTTATAGTGTGGTCAGTAGAGCCTTATAGTGTGATCAGTATAACATAGAGCCTTATAGTGTGATCAGTATAACATAGAGCCTTATAGTGTGATCAGTATAACATAGAGCCTTATAGTGTGATCAGTAGAGCCTTATAGTGTGATCAGTATAACATAGAGCCTTATAGTGTGATCAGTATCACATAGAGCCTTATAGTGTGATCAGTAGAGCCTTATAGTGTGATCAGTATAACATAGAGCCTTATAGTGTGATCAGTATAACATAGAGCCTTATAGTGTGATCAGTATCACATAGAGCCTTATAGTGTGATCAGTAGAGCCTTATAGTGTGATCAGTATAACATAGAGCCTTATAGTGTGATCAGTATCACATAGGGCCTTATAGTGTGATCAGTAGAGCCTTATAGTGTGATCAGTAGAGCCTTATAGTGTGGTCAGTAGAGCCTTATAGTGTGATCAGTATAACATAGAGCCTTATAGTGTGATCAATATCATATAGAGCCTTATAGTGTGATCAGTATAACATAGAGCCTTATAGTGTGATCAGTATCACATAGAGCCTTATAGTGTGATCAGTATAGCCTTATAGTGTGATCATTATAACATAGAGCCTTATAGTGTGATCAGTATCACATAGAGCCTTATAGTGTGATCAGTATAACATAGAGCCTTATAGTGTGATCAGTATAACATAGAGCCTTATAGTGTGATCAGTAGAGCCTTATAGTGTGATCAGTAGAGCCTTATAGTGTGATCAGTATAACATAGAGCCTTATAGTGTGATCAGTATCACATAGAGCCTTATAGTGTGATCAGTAGAGCCTTATAGGGTGATCAGTAGAGCCTTATAGTGTGATCAGTCGAGCCTTATAGTGTGATCAGTATAACATAGAGCCTTATAGTGTGATCAGTATAACATAGAGCCTTATAGTGTGATCAGTATAACATAGAGCCTTATAGTGTGATCAGTATAACATAGAGCCTTATAGTGTGATCAGTATAACATAGAGACTTATAGTGTGATCAGTATAACATAGAGCCTTATAGTGTGATCAGTAGAGCCTTATAGTGTGATCAGTATAACATAGAGCCTTATCTGTGATCAGTGTCACATAGAGCCTTATAGTGTGATCAGTAGAGCCTTATAGTGTGATCAGTATCACATAGGGCCTTATAGTGTGATCAGTAGAGCCTTATAGTGTGATCAGTATAACATAGAGCCTTATAGTGTGATCAGTATAACATAGAGCCTTATAGTGTGATCAGTATAACATAGAGCCTTATAGTGTGATCAGTATAACATAGAGCCTTATAGTGTGGTCAGTAGAGCCTTATAGTGTGATCAGTATAACATAGAGCCTTATAGTGTGATCAGTAGAGCCTTACAGTGTGATCAGTAGAGCCTTATAGTGTGATCATTATAACATAGAGCCTTATAGTGTGATCAGTATAACATAGAGCCTTATAGTGTGATCAGTAGAGCCTTATAGTGTGATCAGTATAACATAGAGCCTTATAGTGTGATCAGTAGAGCCTTATAGTGTGATCAGTATAACATAGAGCCTTATAGTGTGATCAGTATAACATAGAGCCTTATAGTGTGATCTGTAGAGCCTTATAGTGTGATCAGTAGAGCCTTATAGTGTGATCAGTATCATATAGAGCCTTATAGTGTGATCAGTATAACATAGAGCCTTATAGTGTGATCAGTATCACATAGAGCCTTATAGTGTGATCAGTATAACATAGAGCCTTATAGTGTGATCAGTATCACATAGAGCCTTATAGTGTGATCAGTAGAGCCTTGTAGTGTGATCAGTATAACATAGAGCCTTATAGTGTGATCAGTATCACATAGAGCCTTATAGTGTGATCAGTAGAGCCTTATAGGGTGATCAGTAGAGCCTTATAGTGTGATCAGTCGAGCCTTATAGTGTGATCAGTATAACATAGAGCCTTATAGTGTGATCAGTATAACATAGAGCCTTATAGTGTGATCAGTATAACATAGAGCAATATATTGTGATCAGTAGAGCCTTATAGTGTGATCAGTATAACATAGAGCCTTATAGTGTGATCAGTGTCACATAGAGCCTTATAGTGTGATCAGTAGAGCCTTATAGTGTGATCAGTATCACATAGGGCCTTATAGTGTGATCAGTAGAGCCTTATAGTGTGATCAGTATAACATAGAGCCATAGTGTTATCAGTATAACATAGAGCCTTATAGTGTGGTCAGTAGAGCCTTATAGTGTGATCAGTATAACATAGAGCCTTATAGTGTGATCAGTATCACATAGAGCCTTATAGTGTGATCAGTATCACATAGAGCCTTATAGTGTGATCAGTATCACATAGAGCCTTATAGTGTGATCAGTATAACATAGAGCCTTATAGTGTGGTCAGTAGAGCCTTATAGTGTGATCAGTATAACATAGAGCCTTATAGTGTGATCAGTATAACATAGAGCCTTATAGTGTGATCAGTATAACATAGAGCCTTATAGTGTGATCAGTATAACATAGAGCCTTATAGTGTGATCAGTAGAGCCTTATAGTGTGATCAGTATAACATAGAGCCTTATAGTGTGATCAGTATCACATAGAGCCTTATAGTGTGATCAGTAGAACATTATAGTGTGATCAGTATAACATAGAGCCTTATAGTGTGATCAGTATAACATAGAGCCTTATAGTGTGATCAGTATCACATAGAGCCTTATAGTGTGATCAGTATAACATAGAGCCTTATAGTGTGATCAGTATAACATAGAGCAATATATTGTGATCAGTAGAGCCTTATAGTGTGATCAGTATAACATAGAGCCTTATAGTGTGATCAGTGTCACATAGAGCCTTATAGTGTGATCAGTAGAGCCTTATAGTGTGATCAGTATCACATAGGGCCTTATAGTGTGATCAGTAGAGCCTTATAGTGTGATCAGTATAACATAGAGCCATAGTGTTATCAGTATAACATAGAGCCTTATAGTGTGGTCAGTAGAGCCTTATAGTGTGATCAGTATAACATAGAGCCTTATAGTGTGATCAGTATCACATAGAGCCTTATAGTGTGATCAGTATCACATAGAGCCTTATAGTGTGATCAGTATCACATAGAGCCTTATAGTGTGATCAGTATAACATAGAGCCTTATAGTGTGGTCAGTAGAGCCTTATAGTGTGATCAGTATAACATAGAGCCTTATAGTGTGATCAGTATAACATAGAGCCTTATAGTGTGATCAGTATAACATAGAGCCTTATAGTGTGATCCGTAGAGGCTTATAGTGTGATCAGTATCACATAGGGCCTTATAGTGTGATCAGTAGAGCCTTATAGTGTGATCAGTATAACATAGAGCCTTATAGTGTGATCAGTATAACATAGAGCCTTATAGTGTGGTCAGTAGAGCCTTATAGTGTGATCAGTATAACATAGAGCCTTATAGTGTGATCAGTATAACATAGAGCCTTATAGTGTGATCAGTAGAGCCTTATAGTGTGATCAGTAGAGCCTTATAGTGTGATCAGTAGAGCCTTATAGTGTGATCAGTATCACATAGGGCCTTATAGTGTGATCAGTAGAGCCTTATAGTGTGATCAGTATAACATAGAGCCTTATAGTGTGATCAGTATAACATAGAGCCTTATAGTGTGATCAGTATAACATAGAGCCTTATATTGTGATCAGTATAACATAGAGCCTTATAGTGTGGTCAGTAGAGCCTTATAGTGTGATCAGTATAACATAGAGCCTTATAGTGTGATCAGTAGAGCCTTACAGTGTGATCAGTAGAGCCTTATAGTGTGATCATTATAACATAGAGCCTTATAGTGTGATCAGTATAACATAGAGCCTTATAGTGTGATCAGTAGAGCCTTATAGTGTGATCAGTATAACATAGAGCCTTATAGTGTGATCAGTAGAGCCTTATAGTGTGATCAGTATAACATAGAGCCTTATAGTGTGATCAGTATAACATAGAGCCTTATAGTGTGATCTGTAGAGCCTTATAGTGTGATCAGTAGAGCCTTATAGTGTGATCAGTATCATATAGAGCCTTATAGTGTGATCAGTGTCACATAGAGCCTTATAGTGTGATCAGTAGAGCCTTATAGTGTGATCAGTATCACATAGGGCCTTATAGTGTGATCAGTAGAGCCTTATAGTGTGATCAGTATAACATAGAGCCATAGTGTTATCAGTATAACATAGAGCCTTATAGTGTGGTCAGTAGAGCCTTATAGTGTGATCAGTATAACATAGAGCCTTATAGTGTGATCAGTATCACATAGAGCCTTATAGTGTGATCAGTATCACATAGAGCCTTATAGTGTGATCAGTATCACATAGAGCCTTATAGTGTGATCAGTATAACATAGAGCCTTATAGTGTGGTCAGTAGAGCCTTATAGTGTGATCAGTATAACATAGAGCCTTATAGTGTGATCAGTATAACATAGAGCCTTATAGTGTGATCAGTATAACATAGAGCCTTATAGTGTGATCAGTATAACATAGAGCCTTATAGTGTGATCAGTAGAGCCTTATAGTGTGATCAGTATAACATAGAGCCTTATAGTGTGATCAGTATCACATAGAGCCTTATAGTGTGATCAGTAGAACATTATAGTGTGATCAGTATAACATAGAGCCTTATAGTGTGATCAGTATAACATAGAGCCTTATAGTGTGATCAGTGTCACATAGAGCCTTATAGTGTGATCAGTAGAGCCTTATAGTGTGATCAGTATCACATAGGGCCTTATAGTGTGATCAGTAGAGCCTTATAGTGTGATCAGTATAACATAGAGCCATAGTGTTATCAGTATAACATAGAGCCTTATAGTGTGGTCAGTAGAGCCTTATAGTGTGATCAGTATAACATAGAGCCTTATAGTGTGATCAGTATCACATAGAGCCTTATAGTGTGATCAGTATCACATAGAGCCTTATAGTGTGATCAGTATCACATAGAGCCTTATAGTGTGATCAGTATAACATAGAGCCTTATAGTGTGGTCAGTAGAGCCTTATAGTGTGATCAGTATAACATAGAGCCTTATAGTGTGATCAGTATAACATAGAGCCTTATAGTGTGATCAGTATAACATAGAGCCTTATAGTGTGATCCGTAGAGGCTTATAGTGTGATCAGTATCACATAGGGCCTTATAGTGTGATCAGTAGAGCCTTATAGTGTGATCAGTATAACATAGAGCCTTATAGTGTGATCAGTATAACATAGAGCCTTATAGTGTGGTCAGTAGAGCCTTATAGTGTGATCAGTATAACATAGAGCCTTATAGTGTGATCAGTATAACATAGAGCCTTATAGTGTGATCAGTAGAGCCTTATAGTGTGATCAGTAGAGCCTTATAGTGTGATCAGTAGAGCCTTATAGTGTGATCAGTAGAGCCTTATAGTGTGGTCAGTAGAGCCTTATAGTGTGATCAGTATAACATAGAGCCTTATAGTGTGATCAGTATCATATAGAGCCTTATAGTGTGATCAGTATAACATAGAGCCTTATAGTGTGATCAGTATCACATAGAGCCTTATAGTGTGATCAGTATCACATAGAGCCTTATAGTGTGATCAGTATAACATAGAGCCTTATAGTGTGATCAGTGTAACATAGAGCCTTATAGTGTGATCAGTAGAGCCTTGTAGTGTGATCAGTATAACATAGAGCCTTATAGTGTGATCAGTATCACATAGAGCCTTATAGTGTGATCAGTAGAGCCTTATAGGGTGATCAGTAGAGCCTTATAGTGTGATCAGTCGAGCCTTATAGTGTGATCAGTATAACATAGAGCCTTATAGTGTGATCAGTATAACATAGAGCCTTATAGTGTGATCAGTATAACATAGAGCAATATATTGTGATCAGTAGAGCCTTATAGTGTGATCAGTATAACATAGAGCCTTATAGTGTGATCAGTGTCACATAGAGCCTTATAGTGTGATCAGTAGAGCCTTATAGTGTGATCAGTATCACATAGGGCCTTATAGTGTGATCAGTAGAGCCTTATAGTGTGATCAGTATAACATAGAGCCATAGTGTTATCAGTATAACATAGAGCCTTATAGTGTGGTCAGTAGAGCCTTATAGTGTGATCAGTATAACATAGAGCCTTATAGTGTGATCAGTATCACATAGAGCCTTATAGTGTGATCAGTATCACATAGAGCCTTATAGTGTGATCAGTATCACATAGAGCCTTATAGTGTGATCAGTATAACATAGAGCCTTATAGTGTGGTCAGTAGAGCCTTATAGTGTGATCAGTATAACATAGAGCCTTATAGTGTGATCAGTATAACATAGAGCCTTATAGTGTGATCAGTATAACATAGA
Organism: Salmo trutta; assembly: GCF_901001165.1. Lineage (NCBI taxonomy): Eukaryota > Metazoa > Chordata > Actinopteri > Salmoniformes > Salmonidae > Salmo > Salmo trutta. Next base: position 30,998 of record NW_021823502.1, on the reverse strand, counting down.
GCCTTATAGTGTGATCAGTAGAGCCTTATAGTGTGATCAGTATAACATAGAGCCTTATAGTGTGATCAGTATCACATAGAGCCTTATAGTGTGATCAGTAGAGCCTTATAGTGTGATCAGTATAACATAGAGCCTTATAGTGTGATCAGTATAACATAGAGCCTTATAGTGTGATCAGTATCACATAGAGCCTTATAGTGTGATCAGTAGAGCCTTATAGTGTGATCAGTATAACATAGAGCCTTATAGTGTGATCAGTATCACATAGGGCCTTATAGTGTGATCAGTAGAGCCTTATAGTGTGATCAGTATAACATAGAGCCTTATAGTGTGATCAGTATAACATAGAGCCTTATAGTGTGGTCAGTAGAGCCTTATAGTGTGATCAGTATAACATAGAGCCTTATAGTGTGATCAGTATAACATAGAGCCTTATAGTGTGATCAGTAGAGCCTTATAGTGTGATCAGTAGAGCCTTATAGTGTGGTCAGTAGAGCCTTATAGTGTGATCAGTATAACATAGAGCCTTATAGTGTGATCAATATCATATAGAGCCTTATAGTGTGATCAGTATAACATAGAGCCTTATAGTGTGATCAGTATCACATAGAGCCTTATAGTGTGATCAGTATAGCCTTATAGTGTGATCATTATAACATAGAGCCTTATAGTGTGATCAGTATCACATAGAGCCTTATAGTGTGATCAGTATAACATAGAGCCTTATAGTGTGATCAGTATAACATAGAGCCTTATAGTGTGATCAGTAGAGCCTTATAGTGTGATCAGTAGAGCCTTATAGTGTGATCAGTATAACATAGAGCCTTATAGTGTGATCAGTATCACATAGAGCCTTATAGTGTGATCAGTAGAGCCTTATAGGGTGATCAGTAGAGCCTTATAGTGTGATCAGTCGAGCCTTATAGTGTGATCAGTATAACATAGAGCCTTATAGTGTGATCAGTATAACATAGAGCCTTATAGTGTGATCAGTATAACATAGAGCCTTATAGTGTGATCAGTATAACATAGAGCCTTATAGTGTGATCAGTATAACATAGAGACTTATAGTGTGATCAGTATAACATAGAGCCTTATAGTGTGATCAGTAGAGCCTTATAGTGTGATCAGTATAACATAGAGCCTTATAGTGTGATCAGTGTCACATAGAGCCTTATAGTGTGATCAGTAGAGCCTTATAGTGTGATCAGTATCACATAGGGCCTTATAGTGTGATCAGTAGAGCCTTATAGTGTGATCAGTATAACATAGAGCCTTATAGTGTGATCAGTATAACATAGAGCCTTATAGTGTGATCAGTATAACATAGAGCCTTATATTGTGATCAGTATAACATAGAGCCTTATAGTGTGGTCAGTAGAGCCTTATAGTGTGATCAGTATAACATAGAGCCTTATAGTGTGATCAGTAGAGCCTTACAGTGTGATCAGTAGAGCCTTATAGTGTGATCATTATAACATAGAGCCTTATAGTGTGATCAGTATAACATAGAGCCTTATAGTGTGATCAGTAGAGCCTTATAGTGTGATCAGTATAACATAGAGCCTTATAGTGTGATCAGTAGAGCCTTATAGTGTGATCAGTATAACATAGAGCCTTATAGTGTGATCAGTATAACATAGAGCCTTATAGTGTGATCTGTAGAGCCTTATAGTGTGATCAGTAGAGCCTTATAGTGTGTTCAGTAGAGCCTTATAGTGTGATCAGTAGAGCCTTATAGTGTGATCAGTAGAGCCTTATAGTGTGATCAGTAGAGCCTTATAGTGTGATCAGTAGAGCCTTATAGTGTGGTCAGGACTGCATGCAGTAGTCCACCCCCCCATCAATACACTGGAAGCTGTCATAGTGTGTATCATTCAGCACGCGAATCCCTGACCTGCCTTCTTCCTGGGCAATTATGTGTAAACACATCTCACTGACCTAGAAATGCCTCAGACATGATGAGAAGCAGACAGATCCCCCCCCCCCCCCCAGGGTGACGTTCCCTTTTAAAGCATCTTTATGTAAGGCCACTATGTTAGACTGTGTGTGTGTGTGTGTGTGTGTGTGTGTGTGTGTGTGTGTGTGTGTGTGTGTGTGTGTGTGTGTGTGTGTGTGTGTGTGTGTGTGTGTGTGTGTGTGTGTGTGTGTGTGTGTGTGTGTGTGTGTGTGTGTCTGCGTGAGCTCTAGCATTTTTAACCCCAGCCTTCATTCGATCAGACAACTGGGGATTTTAGCATTATACTCCCCCAAAATATCTGGTTAAAATCTAATCTAATTTTCCTTTTACCAGGCTCAGAGAGAGAGAGAGAGAGAGAAGACAATATTACATTACGGCTGCTGATTGCTCTGACTGGCTGACTGACTGGCTGACTGGCTGACTGACTGGCTGGCTGACTGGCTAGCTGACTGGCTGACTGACTGGCTGACTGGCTAGCTGATTGGCTGGCTGGCTGGCTGACTGACTGACTGACTGACTGGCTGGCTGACTGGCTGGCTGACTGGCTGGCTGACTGGCTGACTGGCTGACTGGCTGACTGACTGGCTGACGGGCTGGCTGGCTGGCTGGCTGACTGACTGACTGACTGGCTGGCTGGCTGGCTGGCTGACTGACTGGCTGACTGGCTGACTGGCTGGCTGACTAGCTGACTGGTTAGCTGGCTGACTGAACTGTGCTTGGCTCTTCTGTAGCTGGCTGAACTGTGCTTGGCTCTTCTGTAGCTGGCTGAACTGTGCTTGGCGTGTGCCTGGAACTGGGCTTGGCTTGAGCTACAATTGGAATATGATGCTCTGTCTCTCTGCCTGGGCTCCTCTTACAGAAGCTTCTCCCATAGTGCTGCCCTGTGCTTGGCCCTACTGACGCTCTGACTGGACTGACTCTCTGGACTGGACTGGACTGACTCTCTGGACTGGACTGACGCTCTGACTGGACTGGACTAACTCTCTGGACTGGACTAACTCTCTGGACTGGACTGACTCTCTGGACTGGACTAACTCTCTGGACCGGAATGCATCTCTGCCTGGACTGTGCTAGTGGTCTGTCTGTCTGTCTGTCTGTCTGTCTGTCTGTCTGTCTGTCTGTCTGTCTGTCTGTCTGTCTGTCTGTCTGTCTGTCTGTCTCTCCCTGGACTGTGCTAGTGTTCTGTCTCTCCCTGGACTGTGCTAGTGTTCTGTCTCTGTCTGGACTGTGCTAGTGTTCTGTCTGTCTGTCTGTCTGTCTGTCTGTCTGTCTGTCTGTCTGTCTGTCTGTCTGTCTGTCTCTCTCTCTCTGTCTGGACTGTGCTAGTGTTCTGTCTGTCTGTCTGTCTGTCTATCTCTCTCTGCCTGGACTGTGCTAGTGTTCTGTCTGTCTGTCTGTCTGTCTGTCTATCTCTCTCTCCCTGGACTGTGCTAGTGTTCTGTCTGTCTCTGGACTGTGCTAGTGTTCTGTCTCTCCCTGGACTGTGCTAGTGTTCTGTCTGTCTGTCTGTCTGTCTGTCTGTCTGTCTGTCTGTCTGT
>NW_021823502.1:0-25000 GCF_901001165.1 Salmo trutta | reverse complement strand
GTCACCGTGGATTTTCTTTGTTCCTACTTTTTTCTTGTTTGTCTGTGGGTTGATGCTGCAGCTGCAGCCTTCCTTCTGTTCATAGCATTAGCCACAGCGCCGACACACTCAACTGATGATGTTGTGTGTGAAGGAAGTGGTTGTGGAGGATGTTGTATGGCAGAGGGCTACTGGGTGTATTTCTATTCTTAATCCAAATAGATAGGAGGTAGACAGAGAAAACATTTTTAAAATATACAGGACCACAAAATTCCAATTGGCTATACTTAAAACTCTTTAACATTATTCTCAGCTCTGGCATCTTCCTCAATATTTGGAACCAAGGACTGATCACCCCCATCCACAAAAGTTGGAGGCAAATTTGACACCTTGGGAAAATCCTCTGCATTATCATTAACAGCAGACTCGTACATTTCCTCAGTGAAAACAATGTACTGAGTAAATGTCAAATTGGCTTTTTACCAAATTACCGTGACAGACCACGTATTCATCCTGCACACCCTAATTGACAAACAAACAAAACAAAAGGCAGTCTTCTCATGCTTTGTTTATTTCTAAAAAGCTTTTGACTTAATTTGGCATGAGGGTCTGCTATACAAATTGATGGAAAGCGATGTTGGGCGGAAAAACATGCGACATAAAATCCATGTACACAAACAACAAATGTGCAGTTAAAAAAATACAAACATTTCTTTCCACAGGGCCGTGGGGTGAGACAGGGATGCAGCTTGAGCCCCACCCTCTTCAACATATATATCAACGAATTGGCGAAGGCACTAGAACAGTCTGAAGCACCCGGCCTCACCCTACTAGAATCTGAAGTCAAATGTCCACTGTTTGCTGATGATCTGGTGCTTCTGTCACCAACCAAGGAGGGCCTACAGCAGCACCTAGATCTTCTGCACAGATTCTGTCAGACCTGGACCCTGACAGTAAATCTCAATAAGAAAAATAATGGTGTTCCAAAAAAGGTCCAGTCGCCAAGACCACAAATATAAATTCCATCTAGACACCGTTGCCCTAGAGCATACAAAAAATCTATACATACCACGGCCTAAACATCAGCACCACAGGTAACTTCCACAAAGCTGTGAACGATCTGAGAGACATGGCAAGAAGGGCCTTCTATGCCATCAAAAGGAACATAAAATTCGACATACCAATTAGGATCTGGCTAAAAATAATCAGTTATAGAAACCATTGTCCTTTATGGTTGTGAGGTCTGGGGTCCACTCACCTACCAATAATTCACAAAATTGGACAAACACTAAATTAAGACCCTGCATGCAGAATTCTGCAAAAATATCATCTCTGTACAGTGCAAAACATCAAATAATGCATGCAAAACAGAATTAGGACAGTACCCGCCAATTGTCAAAATCCAGAAAAGAGACGTTAAATTCTACAACCACATAAAATGAAGCGATTCCCAAACCTTCCATAACAAAGCCATCACCTACAGAGAGATGAACCTGGAGAAGAGTCCCCTAAGCAAGCTGGTCCTGGGGCTCTGTTCACAAACACAAACACACCCCACAGAGCCATCACCAACAGAGAGATGAACCTGGAGAAGAGCCCCCTAAGCATGCTGGTCCTGGGGCTCTGTTCACAAACACAAACAGACCCCACAAAGCCCCAGGACAGCAACACAATTAGACCCAACCAAATCATGAAACAGAAATATAATTACTTGACATATTGGAAAGAATTAACAGAAAAACTGAGCAAACTAGAATGTTATTTGGCCCTAAACAGAGAGTACACAGTGGCAGAATACCTGAACACTTGGACTGACCCAAACTTAAGGAAATCTTTGACTATGTACAGACTCAGTGAGCATAGCCTTGCTATTGAGAAAGGCCGCCGTAGGCAGACCTGGCTCTCAAGAGAAGACAGGCTGTGTGCACACTGCCCACAAAATTAGCTGGAAACTGAGCTGCACTTCCTAACCTCCTGCCAAATGTATGACCATATCAGAGACACATATTTCCCTCAGATTACACAGATCCACAAAGAATTCCAAAAAAGAATTCAGTTTTGATAAACTGCCATATCTACTGGGTGAAAAACCACAGTGTTCCATCACAACAGCAAAATTTGTGAACAAACCCTATTGTAAATACAACCCATATTTATGTTGATTTATTTTCCCTTTTTTTTTACTTTAACTATAAGCACATCTTTACAACAGTGTATATATACACATAATATGACTTTTGAAATGTCTCTATTCTTTTGGAACTTTTCAAAGTGTAATATTTACAGTGAATTTTTATTGTTTACTCCACTACTGTTTATTATCTATTTCACTTGCTTTGGCAATGTTAACATATGTTTCCCCATGTCAATAAAGCCCTTTGAGAGTGAGAGAGTGAGAGAGTGAGAGAGTGAGAGAGTGAGAGAGTGAGAGAGTGAGAGAGATAATACAGTAAGAGATGCGTTTCGTAACACTCACTGCCTGTGACAGTCAGCCAGCCCAAAAACTCCTCTCTCCTCCCTCCTCCCTCCCTATCTTTTCTCTCTCCCGATGCACCAGATGCACAGAGTATAGGATAAGAGAATACCATTTTAAATGACATTATTCATCCAGTCAGGAGGTAACCTTTACATTATTCATGCAACCCAGCAGATGCCCATATCGAAGAGGACACACTTCTGTACAAATGCTCCCTTTAATCTACAGTGTTAGACTAGCGTAGCGTTAAGCATTCTGCTCAAGGCTGCAACAGAGATGTCTTTCAACACAACCAGACAGCTTGTGTCCCACATAGCACCCTACTCTCTATGTAGTGCGCTACTTTAGACCAGAGCCCTATGGGTAGTGCACTACTTTAGACCAGGACCCTATGGGTAGCGCACTACTTTAGACCAGGACGCTATAGTAGTGCACTACTTTAGACCAGGACCCTATGGGTAGTGCACTACTTTTGACCAGGGCCCTATGGTAGTGCACTACTTTAGACCAGGACCCTATGGGTAGTGCACTACTTTAGACCAGGACCCTATGGTAGTGCACTACTTTTGACCAGAGCCCTATGGTAGTGCACTACTTTTGACCAGGGCCCTATGGTAGTGCACTACTTTTGACCAGGGCTCTATGGTAGTGCACTACTTTTGACCAGGGCCCTATGGTAGTGCACTACTTTTGACCAGGGCCCTATGGTAGTGCACTACTTTTGACCAGGGCCCTATGGTAGTGCACTACTTTTGACCAGGGCCCTATGGTAGTGCACTACTTTTGACCAGGGCTCTATGGTAGTGCACTACTTTTGACCAGGGCCCTATGGGTGCCATTTGGGACAGAGACACAATACCAACGGTCAGCTGACCTGTATGCCCTCAATACCACACAATAAAATGACCAACCAATCAGCCAGTGTTTACTAAGGAAGTGCAGTGTGACATTCCACTGGGTAGTTTGGTTGTGTATTTAGACCTCATCTCCTGGCCCAGGCTGTACACTACAGACAGGTTGGGTTTAGAGAGTTTATACTGTTCACAGAAAATTATTCTATCGACATGTGTAGACAGATGCACAATACAGAGCTCTTTGGTCTTGGCCATGGTGGAGAATTTGGAATCTGATTGATTGATTGCTTCTGTGGGAGTGCTCTTAATCTCAGTTTGTTACCTGTGTGCTCCTAATATCGGTTCGTTACCTGTATAAAAGACACCTGGGAGCCAGAAATCTTTCTGATTGAGAGGGGGTCAAATACTTATTTCCCTCATTAAAAATAAATCAGTTTATAACATTTTTGACATGTGTTTTTCTGGATTTTTTTGTTGTTATTCTGTCTCACTGTTCAAATAAACCTACCATTAAAATTATAGACTGATCATTTCTTTATCAGTGGGCAAACGTACAGAATCAGCAGGGAATCAAATACTTTTTTCCCTCACTATATGTAGCCTAGAATTCTGTTCAGACTGCAATCAGACATCAAAGTAATTTCACTGGTTCAAGCCAGTGGAATCATGGGCCAGGTTTGCACCTTCAAAAAAATAGATCCGGTAGACTCTTCATGTAAACAGATGGCTTCGACGCTGTTTCAGTAGTGCCAGGTTTCTATGGCTGACGTAGTGTTCCGCAGTGGTCTGTCTGTGTGAACAGACCTTAAGATGTAAACCTAATGAGATAGATTCATCATCACAGACTCTGACTCTTGCCTGCAGGCGTAGTGATCATATGACAGGTCTACACAGTAAGGCCACCCTATTCCCTATAGAGAGCACTATTGTTGACCAGGACCCACTTTCCATGTTCTGAGTCTGGCCTTCAGGGGTAGTAGGCTAGTCTACTGGCACCTCCAGTCATCTACTCTACCGACGCCTCCAGTCATCTACTCTACCGACGCCTCCAGTCAGCTAGTCTACAGACGCCTCCAGTCAGCTAGTCTACAGACACCTCCAGTCAGCTAGTCTACAGACGCCTCCAGTCAGCTAGTCTGCCGGCACCTCCAGTCATCTACTCTACCGACGCCTCCAGTCATCTACTCTACCGACGCCTCCAGTCAGCTAGTCTACAGACGCCTCCAGTCAGCTAGTCTACAGACGCCTCCAGTCAGCTAGTCTACAGACGCCTCCAGTCAGCTAGTCTACCGGCACCTCCAGTCATCTACTCTACCGACGCCTCCAGTCAGCTAGTCTACAGACGCCTCCAGTCAGCTAGTCTACCGGCACCTCCAGTCATCTACTCTACCGACGCCTCCAGTCAGCTAGTCTACAAACACCTCCAGTCAGCTAGTCTACCGGCACCTCCAGTCATCTAGTCTACAGACGCCTCCAGTCGGCTAGTCTACAGACGCCTCCAGTCGGCTAGTCTACAGACGCCTCCAGTCGGCTAGTCTACAGACGCCTCCAGTCAGCTAGTCTACAGACGCTTCCAGTCAGCTAGTCTACAGACGCCTCCAGTCAGCTAGTCTACAGACGCCTCCAGTCAGCTAGTCTACAGACGCCTCCAGTCAGCTAGTCTACAGACGCCTCCAGTCAGCTAGTCTACAGACGCCTCCAGTCAGCTAGTCTACAGACGCCTCCAGTCAGCCGACGCCTCCAGTCATCTAGTCTACAGACGCCTCCAGTCAGCTAGTCTACAGACGCCTCCAGTCAGCTAGTCTACAGACGCCTCCAGTCAGCTAGTCTACAGACGCCTCCAGTCAGCTAGTCTACAGACGCCTCCAGTCAGCTAGTCTACAGACGCCTCCAGTTGGCTTGGGTCTCTCATCCCTTCCAGGCTTCTGGGAGGGAGGGTGGACAATGAGCCTGTCATAGTGGATGTAAGCAATGTCCCCACGCGCTCTGGCAGCTTTCATGTCTGGGATCAGTTCTTTCCTCTTCTGGGGCACAGCTTCAGGATGGTCCTCGTTGAGGAAGATATACATTCCTCTCATGTTCTTGGCTCTTTCCAGAACAGCTACCTGGTCCTTGAACCTCAGGAACTTGACCACTATCGACCTGGACCTGTCACCTGGGCCGGTGGTGGGTTTTCCAATCCTGTGGGCCGCTCCACCTCAATCTTCTTGTGGTCCATCTTCAGTTTCTCAGAGATCATTTCCCTCACTTTGTCCTCAGACTCCATCCAGGTCACTTGTGGAGATTCTGCAATTCCGTCCACAACCATGACTGTCCCTCGAGATAGTCTGATTTATCTGTCTTTGTTATCATGGATTCACACACAGAACTGATGTCCTCTCTCAATGACTTACAGATTGTTGTCATCTTGCCGTTCTCCTGTTTCAACTCGTCGAGCTGATCCTGGGAGAACTGCAAACTGTTCTTCCGGTCCTGGACCTCTCTGGTCAGGTCGTACATTATTTTATTAGTATAATCCACGAGTAGTTGAACAAAACACTTGAAACTATTTTGTTGTTGTTGTAACAACTGCTTGTAGGTCTTTTTTTGTTCATTTTAAAAGATCCTTCACGTGTGATAGAGAGACACCACTGTCCTCAACGGTACTCCCACCGGCTTTGGTCTTTGTCATGGTAGCTAGCAACGTATGTTAGGCTGTTACTCCTTGCAGTTCCAGACAGGGCAGGTCATGGTGAAAATTGAAAACAGCAAGTATCTAGACAGCCACAAACCCGGGACAATCTGCGATCCCAGCCACAATGGCTTACCGCATTGTGGGCTGCGTTCAAAAACACCTTGTTAGCTTGATGTCCAGCTAGCTAGCAGTTAGGCTAGCTGCTCCTCAGACCAGACCCATCCTTGGTCGGCAGGATCACTGGAAAGATACAAGCAGTCCCAGCAGCTGATGCCAACTGCGTTGCGGGATCCAACATATGAAGCTAGGTAGCTACCAAGAACTTTCCAATATGCTTTTAAACAAACTTTCCAAACAAACAAAACCGAGTTCTTCCTCGTTCCGTGTACAACAGGAAGTGACGAAGTCGTGTGCAATTGTGTTACTGTATATACTAAGTATAGACTATATATACAAAAGTATGTGGACACCCCTTCAAATGTTGTTAACACTCTTTCCCACACAGGATTATAGCAGTAGCTACACTGTATATATATGTATGTGCTACACAAAAGTATGTGGATACCCCTTCAAATTAGTGGATTTGGCTATTTCAGCCACAATTTTATACACCTGTCAGCAACATCGATCACAGAGCCATGCAATCTCCATAGCCAAAGATTGGCAGTAGAATGGCCTTACTGAAGAGCTCAGTGACTTTCAACGTGGCAGCGTCATAGGATGCCACCTTTCCAACAAGTCAGTTAATCAAATTTCTGCCCTGCTAGAGCTCCCACGGTCAACTGTGAGTGCTGTTATTGTGAAGTGGAAACGTCTAGGAGCAACAATGGCTGGTGAAGTGGAAGGTCACACAAGCTCACAGAATGGGACTGCCGAGTGCTGAAGCGCACAGTGCGTAACAATCGTCTGTCCTCGGGTGCAACACTCACTACCAAGTTCCAAACTGCCTCTGGAGTGGTGTAACGCTCTCCACCATTGTTCTCTTGAGTGATAAGTCACGCTTCACCATCTGGCAGTCCGACGAACAAATCTGGGTTTGGCGGATGCCAGGAGAATGCTACCTGCCCGAATGCATAGGGCCTACTGTAACATTTGGAGGAGCAAGATGGCGCCGACAGAGAGGGCTGCCTTGCTTCTAGTCCTTAGGAAACTATGCAGTATTTTGTTTTTCATGTATTATTTTTTACATTGTTAGTTTTAAATTACATACAGCCGGAAATAACGATTGGATATCAGAGCAACGTCAACTTACTAGCAGTGTGACCAGGAATACGACTTTCCCACACAGGGCAATTGAACTGATCCCAGAGGCCGACCCAAAACAATGCCGCTGGTGAAGTGGTAGATGAAGCGGTCTTTTATTCAGACGTCGGGGACACACACCACCCACCGCTTCCGAGTATATTACTCACTAATGTACAGTCCCTAGATAACAAGGTCATTGAAATTAGGGCAAGGGTTGCTTTCCAGAGAGACATCTGGGATTGTAACATATTCTGTTTCACGGAAACATGGCTCTCTCGGGATATGCTGTCAGTAAAGCCACCTGGATTCTCGGTGCGTTGTGCTGACAGGAATAAACATCTCTCCGTGAAGAAGGGCAGGGGTGTATGTTTCATGATTAACGACTCATGGTGTAATTGTAACAACATACAGGAACTCAAGTCCTTTTGTTCACCTGACCTAGAATTCCTCACAATCAAATGCTGACCATATCACCTCCCAAAGAGAATTATCTTCGGTTATTGTAACAGCCGTCTATATCCCCCCTTAAGCTGATACCACGACGGTCCTCAAGGAACTTCACTTGACTTTATGCAAACTGGAAACCATATATCCTGAGGCTGCATTTATTGTAGCTGGGGACTTTAACAAATCTAATTTGACAACAAGGCTACCTAAATACTGTCAGTATGTCATCTGTAGCAATTGGGCTGGAAAAACTGTGGACCACTCTTACTTCCACGATGTATAAAAGGCGCTCCCCCGCCCTCCCTTCGGCAAATCTGATCACGACTTTATTTTGCACCTCCCTTCCTATAGGCATAAACTCAAACAGGAAGCACCCGTGCTAAGGACTATTCAACGCTGGTCTAACCAATCGGGAGCCACGCTTCAAGATTGTTTTGATCACGCAGACTGGGGTATGTTCAGGGAAGCCTCAGAGTAATATCGACGTATACGCTGATTCGGTGTGTGAGTTTATAAGGAACTGTATAGGAGATGTTGTACCCACTGACTATTAAAACCCTAACCAGAAACCGTGGATAGATGGCGGCATTCGTGCAAAACTGAAAAATGCGAACCATCGCATTTAACCATGGAAAGGCAAATGGGAATTTTAATTTATTGAAAAAAATGTATTTCACCTTTAATTAACCAGGTAAGCCAGTTGAGAATGAACAACTACGACCTGGCCAAGACCTGGCCAAGATAAAGCAAAGCAGTGTGACAAAAACAACAGTTTCACATAAACAAACGTACAGTCAATAACACAATAGAAAAATCTATGTACAGTGTGTACAAAATGTAGAAGAGTAGGGAGATAAGGCAAAATATAGGCCATAGTGACGAAATAATTATAATTTAGCATTAATACTGGAGTGATAAATGTGCAGATGACGATGTGCAAGTAGAGATACTGGGGTGCAAAAGAGCAAGAGGTTAAATAACAATATGGGAATGAGGTAGTTGGGTGTGTACCTGTACACTTCCAATTTACAGATTGGAAGTGTACAGGTGCAGTGATCTGTGAGCTGCTCTGACAGCTGATGCTTAAAGTTAGAGGGAGATAAGACTCCAGCTTCAGTGATTTTTGCAATTCGTTCCAGTAATTGGCAGCAGAGAACTGGAAGGAAAGGCGGCCAAAGGAAGTGTTGGCTTTGGGGGATGACCAGTGAAATACACCTGCTGGAGCGTGTGCTACGGGTGTTGCTATGGTCACCAGTGAGCTGAGATAAGGCGGGGCTTTACCTTGCAAAGATTTATAGATGACCTGGAGCTAGTGGGTTTGGCGATGAATATGTAGCGAGGGCCAGCCAACGAGAGCATACAGGTCACAAACTACATCCAGTTTGCTGAGTAGAATGTTGGAGGCTATTATGTAAATTACATGGCAAAATACTAAACCCGCCCTATGCAATTGGGTCCTGGACTTCCTGACGTGCTGCCCCCATGGGGTGAAGTTAGGAAACAACATCTCCACTTCACTGATCCTCAACACTGAAGCCCCACATGGGCGCCTGCTCAGTGCCCACCTGTACTCCCTGTTCACCCATGACTGCATGGCCACGGGCGCCTCCAACTCAATCATCAAGTTTGCAGACGACACAACAATAGTAGGCTTTATTACCAACAACGACGAGACAGCCTACAGGGAGGAGGTGAGGGCTCTCGGAGTGTGGTGTCAGGAGAATAACCTCTCACTCATCAACAAAACAAAGGAGATGATCGTGGACTTCAGGAAACAGCAGAGGGAGCACGCCCCAATCCACATCGACGGGACAGCAGTGGAGAAGGTGGAAAGTTTTAAATTCCTTACACATCACAGACAAACTGTAATGGTCCACCAACACAGACCTTGTGGTGAAGAAGGCACAACAGCTCCTCTTTAACCTCAGGAGGCTGAAGACATTTGGCTTGTCAACTAAAACCCTCCCAAACTTTTACAGATGCACAATTGAGAGCATCCTGTCGGGCTGTATCACCACCTGGTATGGCAACTGCAACGTCCACATCCGCAGGGCTTTCCAGTGGGTGGTGCTGTCTGCGCAACGCATCACCGGGGGCAAACTAAAGTACACCTACAGCACCCGATGTCACAGGAAGGCCAAAAAGATCATCAAGGACAACAACCTCCCGAGCCACTGCCTGTTCACCCCGCTATCATCCAGAAGGCGAGGTCAGTACAGGTGCATCAAAGCTGGGACCAAGAGACTGAAAAACAGATTCTATCTCAAGGCCATCAGACTGTTAAACAGCCATCACTAGCACAGAGAGGCTGCTGCCAACAGACAGACTTGAAATCATTGGCCACTTTAATAAATGGATCACTAGTCACTTTAAGAGGTTTAAATAATGTCACTTTAATAATGTTTACATATCTGGCATTACTCATCTCATATGTATATACTGTATTCTGTACTATCTATTGTATCTCAGCCAATGCCGCTCTGTCATTGCTCATCCATCTATGTATATATTCTTATTTCATTCCTTTACTTAGATGTGTGTGTATTAGATAGTTGTTGTGGAATTGTTAGATATTACTTGTTAGATATTGCTGCACTGTCAGAACTAGGATCTCAAGCATTTCGTTACACTCACAATAACATCTGCTAACCATGTGTATGTGACCAATACAATTTGATTTGGAGAAAGAATAATGGTCTGGGGCTGTTTTTCATGGTTCGGGCCCCTTAGTTCTAGTGAAGGGAAATCATAATGCTACTTCATACAGTGACATTCTGGACGATTCTGTGCTTCCAACTTTGTGGCAACAGTTTGGGGAAGACCCTTTCCTGTTTCAGCATGACAATGCCCCAGTGCACAAAGCGAGGTCCCCACACACACATGATTTGTCTAGATCGGTGTGAAAGAACTTGACTTGACTAATGCTCTTGTGGCTGAATAGAAGCAAGTCCCCGCAGCAATGTTCCAACATCTAGTGGAAAGCCTTCCCAGAAGAGTGGAGGCTGTTATAGCAGCAATGTTCCAACATCTGGTGGAAAGCCTTCCCAGAAGAGTGGAGGCTGTTATAGCAGCAAAGAGGGGGCCCAACTCAATATTAATGCCCATGATTATGGAATGCGAGGTTCGAAATTATTTAGCCCCACTGGATATCATAAGGTGAATGCACCAATTTGTAAGTCACTCTGGATAAGAGCGTCTGCTAAATGACTTAAATGTAAATGTAAATTATTTCAGAATGAGAGATCCTACACACACGGCACATGCTAATATCTGATGGACTATGAATGTGTTAAATGATGTATAATTATCCACAGTGGTTATGCCGTCCTATTCCCTATCTCAGTAGACGGACTGCGGGCTGGATCACTATTTGTGTAATTTAAAAACATTTATTTTTATCAAGCAGTAGGTTTTTAGAATGAAATGTGTAGTGGAACTTTATAGTTATGTGACGACATTTGAAAATTATTCAACAATTATCATTAATTTCGAAAAAAACACTTTACATCATCATTTGTCGCAATAAAGAAAGTTAGTTAATCAAGAAAAGCTGTCGAACAGATAAAAAGTGACTCCATCTTTAGAATGTTTCCTTTAGTTGCCGTTTCCACTTCCTGTATGCAGTAAATGTTGAGACAATTGTTTTGTTGAATAAACCTGGGTCATTGGAAACCTGCCTACCCGTCTGTAGAAAATTGAAATCCGTTTAGATGGATTAAAAAGATCAGCCTGTGATCTAAACGGGACACTTCATAAAGGTGCAGGTTATTGTCCCCGTGTCCCAAATGACACCCTTATTCCCTACATAGTGCAGTGCTTTTGATGAGAGCCCCGGTGAGTAGCGGACTCCCGAGTGGCGCGGTGGTCTAAGGCACTGCATCTCGGTGCTAAGAGGTGTCACTACAATCCCGGTTCGAGTCCAGGCTGTGTCACATCCGGATGTGATTGGGAGTCCCGTAGGGCGGCGCACAATTGGCCCCAGCGTCGTCCTGCTTTGCCTGGTGTATGCCGTCATTGTAAATAAGAAAATAGCTCTTAACTGACTCTCCTAGTTAAATAAATGTTGCACTATGTAGGGAATAGGGTGCCAGTTGGGATGTTGACATTGATTGAGGTATTGATGTTGTACCTGGTTGTCTAATGAATGCATGACTACAATCAATTCTACAGCAGCTGGGTCAATGCCATTAAAATGGTTTAGAGAAAGAGAACGTCAGTGAAAGAGAGGGCACAACAGGACAAGTGTCATGACTCTATATTGTCAGATGTCGTGACTCTATGTTGATGTTTTTTCTCTGCTTTACATTTCTCTGTTTGTTTTGTGAATATGCGTGTGTACAAGCACATGCGTGTGCGTACGACTCTGTGTGTGTAGTGCGTGTGTGTGTAGTGTGTAGTGTGTGTGTAGTGTGTAGTGTGTGTGTAGTGTGTAGTGTGTGTGTAGTGTGTGCGTGTGTGTAGTGTGTCTCTACGTGTCGTGCAGGCATTTAGTGTGAAGCTATGTGCATCACCACGGTCTCTCCATTCCTCCACTGCTCTCTCGTTCCCATCTCTGTCACCATGGCAACCGACGGAATGGAGTAAGCTGACACATTTGTCTCGGGGGGCCTGGCCCTGTTCTTGTGTTCACATGCAGCGATGCAGGCAGCTGTCCCCTAGCCCCCCCCCCTCCTCTCTCCCTAGCTCCTCCAAACAATCCCTACCCCCCTTTCCCTCGCTCTCTCCCGCAAAACACTGCAATTAACACAGTGCCTCTGAATAGGGGTTTGCCCACAAACCAGGTCATCTTAAAATCTGTGGGCTGGGCTTTCCCTCCTAACCAATCTGTGGGCTCCCCCCCTCCTAACCAAGCTGTGGGCTGGGCTTTCCCTCCTAACCAATCTGTGGGCTCCCCCCCTCCTAACCAAGCTGTGGGCTGGGCTTTCCTTCCTAACCAATCTGTGGGCTTTCCCTCCTAACCAATCTGTGGGCTTTCCTTCCTAACCAATCTGTGGCCCCCCCCTCGTAACCAAGCTGTGGGCCCCCCCCTCCTAACCAAGCTGTGGGCCCCCCCCCCTAACCAAGCTGTGGGCTCCCCCCCCTCCTAACCAAGCTGTGGGCTCCCCCCTCCCCCTCCTAACCAAGCTGTGGGCTCCCCCCCTCCTAACCAAGCTGTGGCCTCCCCCCCCCCTCCTAACCAAGCTGTGGACTCCCCCCCTCCTAACCAAGCTGTGGGCTCCCCCCCCCCCTCCTAACCAAGCTGTGGGCTCCCCCCCTCCTAACCAAGCTGTGGGCTCCCCCCCTCCTAACCAAGCTGTGGGCTCCCCCCCTCCTAACCAAGCTGTGGGCTCCCCCCCCTCCTAACCAAGCTGTGGGCTCCCCCCCCTCCTAACCAAGCTGTGGACTCCCCCCCCTCCTAGTTTGAAGCATTTGAAAAGTTTAAGAGACACATAGCCTTTTTGAAAGAAGAGCAGAATTAGCTTGTTTTGTATTTGGACATGGAAAAAATATTTGTTTTAAATAAGTTTGGAGTATTAATTTAACCCATTGCTCCATGGAAGGGAGACCCTGCCTGTAAAGGGTTTAACCCATTGCTCCATGGAAGAGAGACCCTGCCTGTAAAGGGTTTAACCCATTGCTCCATGGAAGAGAGACCCTGCCTGTAAAGGGTTTAACCCATTGATCCATGGAAGGGAGACCCTGCCTGTAAAGGGTTTAACCCATTGCTCCATGGAAGGGAGACCCTGCCTGTAAAGGGTTTAACCCATTGCTCCATGGAAGGGAGACCCTGCCTGTAAAGGGTTTAACCCATTGCTCCATGGAAGGGAGACCCTGCCTGTAAAGGGTTTAACCCATTGATCCATGGAAGGGAGACCCTGCCTGTAAAGGGTTTAACCCATTGCTCCACGGAAGGGAGACCCTGCCTGTAAAGGGTGAGTGTTGGTGGCAGGGAAGTCAGGCGCAGGAGATCGAATTTGGTATAAAACGGAGTCGTTTAATAAGTGCTTCACAAAACTCCGAAAACCAAAATATACAAAATAATAAAAGTGGGTACAAAACCCCCGTCGCACACCAGAACATTGCACATAACATACAATCAAACAATCACCGACAAGGACATGAGGGAAAACATAGGGTTAAATACACAACATGTAATTGATGGGATTGGAACCAGGTGTGAAGGAAGACAAGACAAAACAAATGGAAAATGAAAAATGGATCAGCGATGGCTGGAAGGTCGGTGACGTCGACCGCCGAACAAGGAGAGGGACTGACTTCGGCGGAAGTCGTGACAACTACCCAAAAGGCCACATCTGGCAAAGTAGTCAGCGTTTTCTCATGAAAAGAAATATGTAACATGGAATCTAATATATCTACTACGTAAACACTTCCCTACGCTGCTGTAGGTTCAGACAAGACTATTACAATGACACAGCATTTTCCCATAGGGTTTAGAGCAGATCCTCAGAGGTTGAATATGGTACTATAGCTATTAGCTTCAAGAGAATGGACTTTCAGTCAGGTAAACAGCAGTTTTAAACTGTGGCTATTAGATTCAAAAAGTCAGTAAATTGTCTGTTTATTAATTATTAATCACATATGTTTTATTAATACATGGTAGAATTAGAGACACAGCGGGATACATTTTTCTGTATCCTAAATGGAAACGTGTTCCATCTAATGCACTGCTTTAGACCCGGGAACTATGGGTTCTGCTCAAAACTAGTGCACTACAGCATATAGGGAATACTGTGGCATTTGGGACGCAGGAATTCTTTGTCTTTTACCAAAGTATTGACAGTAGCCAGTGTTCTTGAGTCCCAGATGGCACCCTATTCCCTATTTAGTGAACTACCAGTGACCAGGGCCCTATTCCCTATATAGTGCCTCACTTTTGGCCATGGCCATAATAGTGCACTGTGTAGGGCAGGAGCAATGTTTAGGGCAGGGGTACTGCGAAGGGCAAGGTTAATGCATAGGGCAAGGGTAATGCGTAGGGCAGGGGTAATGTGCAGGGCAGGGGTAATGCGTAGGGCAGGGGTAATGCGCAGGGCAGGGGTAATGCGTAGGGCAGGGGACCTCTTTGAGGTCAACCCCTCCCTCCTCGCAACCCATACAGCCCCAAAACTGTTGAACTGTTCAAAACCTTCTTGTTGTCAGAGAGAAAAATTTGCATTATTAAAGCTCTTTTCCTGCAATTCTACATGTTCATATAATACCAGGAGTCGAATCCCAACGGAATTCCCCCAAAATGTATAATAATACAACAATACTCCGCCTCTTTTCAACCTTCTATTGATTATATCCAGCACAATACCAGTGTCTACATGTTCTGACAGAGTGTTTCTACAATCGGTGGTTAAAAACATAAGAAAGACTTCTCTGTGAAATCACAGAGGAAGGTTTAAAAGTACAAAAAATATTGTTTTTCTACAAAAGCTATAAATGCAGCGTTTTTACACATATAGACACTAGCATGGTGCTGGAGATAATGAACATGAGGTTGAAAAGTCGTGGAGTTAACCTTTGGCACCAGCGGTCTGTATTGACCCTGTTTTGGGTCCGGATCCAGCCCGCAGTCCGCCTGCTGACTACGGCTGAGGTAGAGAACAGGGCGGCACAACCACCGTGGAGACATACACTGAAGAGAATTGCAGAATGAAGAGAAATAGGTCACAGTGAAATATATTTGTCTTTGTGTTTTATTGCAAGTGACACTTGGTTATTCAGGGAGAGCTGAGCAGTGCCGTAGAGCTGGAGATTGCATCTGAATAATTAGGACTCATTGGAGTGGAAGACTCAGATGTCGTCCTTGGTTAGATTCACAGGGAGCCAGGCAATGTTACAGAGTGGAATAGAATGGGATGGGGTGCCTGAGGAGAGAGGGTGTGTGTGTGTGTGTGTGTGTGTGTGTGTGTGTGTGTGTGTGTGTGTGTGTGTGTGTGTGTGTGTGTGTGTGTGTGTGTGAGGATAGTAAAACAAGGAAAATTCTCCCTCGTGGTGACATTTCCCACGTCCCCAAACGCTATTTTAATCTTAGGAGTTAGGTTTAGGGTTAGAATTAGGGTTAGGGGTTAGGGGTTAGGGGTTAGGGTTAGGGTTTAGGGTTTAGGGTTAGGGGTTAGGGTTAGAATTAGGGTTAGGGTTAGGGGTTAGGGTTAGGGTTAGGGGTTGGGGTTAGGGGTTAGGGTTAGGGGTTAGGTTTAGGGTTAGGGGTTAGGGTTAGGGGTTAGGTTTAGGGTTAGGGGTTAGGGTTAGGGGTAAGGGTAAGGGTTAGGGGTTAGGGGTTAGGGTTAGGGTTAGAATTAGGGTTAGGGTTAAGGGTTAGGGGTTAGGGTTAGGGGTTAGGGTTAGAATTAGGTTTAGGGTTAGGGGTTACGATTTTGAATGGCATCGACAGGCGGCAGTATGTTGGTCACTGTGATAACAATTAACAAGGCAGGTCAGTTAGGCATCGGCAGGGGACAGACAGTATGTCGTTCACTGTGGATGTCTGTAGTGATGACGGTTGGTGAGCGTTTCCCTGACCCTGTTCTGCTCTGATGAGCTGTCCTCCAAGCTGAGGCTTCTCCTCCACTCCTACTTATCCCTTCTTCTGGTCTTTCACACAAGACGAGGTGGTTCCTCCGTCTTCGTTGTCCTGCAGAACAGACTCCTCAGAGTCAGAAGAGAGCTGGCTCTGTAGTCCTTTCAGCTATGGGGTTTAACAACCCAGGTGGTGGAGGAGCAGGGTTGGGGAGTAACTTATTACATGTAATCCCTTACCTGTAATCTGATTAGAAAATCTGTTTAGAACAACAACAAAAAAAATGCAATCAGGTATGTTACCAGATAAAATATTGTAATCAGATTACAGAGACTTTAGAAATACTAGATAATTACTTATTGGATTACTTTTAAATTCAGAAAGGATGTTTTCTCAATTCAGCACTGTCACATGCTTCAAGAGGGCCACCATTGTTCCTGTTCCCAAGTATAAGTTTGTTTCCACCTGAGCGAGTCTGACCACCAATCAGAGACCACTATGATGACACAGCAAATGATGACCACCAATCAGAGATCACTGTGATGACACAGCAAATGATGACCACCAATCAGAGATCACTGATGACACACCAAATGATGACCACCAATCAGAGACCACTATGATGACACACCAAATGATGACCACCAATCAGAGATCACTATGATGATACACCAAATGATGACCACCAATCAGAGACAACTATGATGACACACCAAATGATGACCACCAATCAGAGATAACTATGATGACACAGCAAATGAGTTTAATGGATCCTTTCTGTCTTCTTCTAATGCCTCTTAAGAGGAAAGTAATCCAAATGTAACAGAAAGTAATCTGATTACTTTACTGAGTTTGGGTAATCCAAAAGTTGCATTACTGATTACTATTTTGGGCAGGTAACTAGTAACTGTAATAGATTACATTTAGAAAGTAACCTACCCAACCCTGTGGAGGAGGGAGGCTCATCGTGGGCTTTGGAGGATTGGTCTTTTGGAGGCAGGTTCCTCATCTTCGCTGGTCATGGGCTTTGGAGGACTGGTTTTTGGAGGCAGGTTCCTCATCTTCGCTGGTTGTGGGCTTTGGAGGACTGGTTTTTGGAGGCAGGTTCCTCATCTTCGCTGCTGTGGGCTTTGGAGGACTGGTCTTTGGGGGCAGGTTCCTCGAGTCAGAAGCGAGCTGGACCAGCTCTGGAGTCCTTTCAGCCATGGGTTTAACAAAGCACACCATGATGCAATCCTCGTCCCCTGATGAGGCAGTGGCACACGTTTTTGTGTTGTACCAATTAACCCTTTGATCTCTACAGTACATTCATGGACTGGTACACAACACTCATTTAATTGTAACTCTACAAAGTATAACACATTCCTTTCAGATGACTTAAAAACAGCTTTTAGCCTGCTTTCTTTCTGTTGTTGGTGATTCACAAATGTACATAGTGAGTAAATGACTGAAATGTATTTTGTATCAATCTATGAATCCACATGAATAATGTAGGCCTAGATAGTCTGCCTTGGAGTCCACTATTGATCTCATGTTTAATCCTATTGGTTTCTCATATCTCATGTTTAATTCTATTGATTTCTCATATCTCATGTCTAATCCTATAGATTTAAAAAAAAAAATCTATCTCGTAGTGTCTAGATATTTCACTCATACACTATGGGACGGTTTCCCAGATACAGAATAAGCCTGGTTCTGCACTTAAAAGCAATTTCAATACAGAATCTCCACTGAGATGGCTTTTCAGTCTTGGACTAGGGTTGATATGTGTCCAGGAAATTGACCCTCTTATTTAACGATTGTATCACATCAACTATGTTGTCTTCCCTTTGCCCTTCCTTCTCTCGCTGCTAGCTAGGAGCGCTGTGCTCCTCAGTCTGGGTATAATATTAACAGATTGGGAATATACTGCCATCTGCTGTTTGTTTACTGTAAATACATTTATGGAGGATATTGTCTCTCAGTAATTGCCACTTAGGGTCACCCTAGTATTATCCGTAGGGGTACTAATCATTCTGGGTTCATATGTTTATAAGTGTCTGGGATATTTAACAGCATATTGTGCTTCCCAAATGGCACCCTATCATCTATATAGTGCACTACTGTTGACCAGGACCTGTAAAGCTTTAGTCAAAAGTAGGGCACAATGTCTAGAATAGGGTGCCATTTCCTCAGAGACACTCCAATGATCTGCTCTGACCACCATCTCCCTCAGAGACACTCCAAGGGTCTGCTCTGACCACCATCTCCCTCAGAGACACTCCAAGGACCTGCTCTGACCACCATCTCCCTCAGAGACACTCCAGGGACCTGCTCTGACCACCATCTCCCTCAGAGACACCTCACTCTGTTCCCTTAATTAGGGAAGCAACAAACCCAAGAGTGACAGCTTTCAGAAACGCTCAGATTTATAACTAAACCACTGTGGGATTTCTGGATTTAAACTACAACCAATTAATCCACTTCAACCTTTTAGAGATGTGTTTTTTTTCTCACAATGAAATAGTCTCAGATTATCAATCAGATCTCTCTGCCTGGCATTGTTTGTTTATTCAGGCAGAATAACTGTGTTGCTCTCTCTCTCTCTCTCTCTCTCTCTCTCTCTCTCTCTCTCTCTCTCTCTCTCTCTCACTCAGTACAAAGCACACAGGTGACGATGCAAACATTATCTGCAAAATGCATCATCACCACACTTAGATGTTTACTGAAATGTGTCCTCATCTTGACAACTTTTCTGCTGACATGCACAATATTTGGGACCATATC
This sequence comes from Salmo trutta, assembly GCF_901001165.1. NCBI lineage: Eukaryota > Metazoa > Chordata > Actinopteri > Salmoniformes > Salmonidae > Salmo > Salmo trutta. The sequence goes on along the minus strand of NW_021823502.1, from coordinate 6,053 downwards.
AAAAAGACTTAAATCTGATATGCTGGGACCATATCAAAAATACTTAAATCTGACTGGAACCATATCAAAAAGACTTAAGTCTGACTGGGACCATATCAAAAATATTTAAATCTGAACATGCTGGGACCATATCAAAAGACCATGAACAAAACAGGGATGAAGGGAGGCATAGTCCACTCTCCAATCCCTGATAAATTGAACAATTAAAACATGTCACTGATTTCAATAAAATATTTTTCAAGACGTTTTGTAATTATAGAAATAGTCTATATATTGATTGTTGATCGCCTATATATTGATTGTTGATCACCTGTATATATTGATTGTTGATCACCTATATATTGATTGTTGATCACCTATATATTGATTGTTGATCCGACATATATTGATTGTTGATCGCCTATATATTGATTGTTGATCACCTACATATATTGATTGTTGATCGCCTATATATTGATTGTTGATCGCTTATATATATTGATTGTTGATCGCCTATATATTGATTGTTGATCACCTATATATATTTATTGTTGATCACCTATATATTGATTGTTGATCACCTATATATTGATTGTTGATCACCTATATATATTGATTGTTGATCACCTATATATTGATTGTTGATCACCTATATATTTTGATTGTTGATCACCTATATATTGATTGTTGATCACCTATATATATTGATTGTTGATCACCTTTATATATTGATTGTTGATCGCCTATATATTGATTGTTGATCACCTATATATTGATTGTTGATCACCTATATATTGATTGTTGATCACCTATATATATTGATTGTTGATCACCTATATATTGATTGTTGATCACCTATATATTTTGATTGTTGATCACCTATATATTGATTGTTGATCACCTATATATATTAATTGTTGATCACCTATATATTGATTGTTGATCACCTATATATATTGATTGTTGATCGCCTATATATTGATTGTTGATCACCTATATATTGATTGTTGATTGCCTATATATTAATTGTTGATCGCCTGTATATATTGATTGTTGATCACCTATATATTGATTGTTGATCACCTATATATTGATTGTTGATCACCTATATATTGATTGTTGATCGCCTATATATTAATTGTTGATCGCCTGTATATATTGATTGTTGATCACCTATATATTGATTGTTGATCGCCTATATATTAATTGTTGATCGCCTGTATATATTGATTGTTGATCACCTATATATTAATTGTTGATCACCTATATATATATATTAATTGTTGATCGCCTATATATTAATTGTTGATCACCTATATATATTAATTGTTGATCACCTATATATTGATTGTTGATCACCTATATATTGATTGTTGATCACCATGAAAGGAAAAATAAATGTATGAGAGTCGGTGGTCGTGAACGCAGATACACATCTGGTTTTGTCGCCAAACACATTTTATCAGATCCACATTTCATCTCTTTCCGTTCTTGCGTTTGATATTTAAAAGTGACAACTAGGGATTGTACATTGATACCAGAGCTCCGATGAAGGCGCTACTGATCCGACCCAATGTGCCTACCGATGCTCGTTTTAAAGTGACATTATCACGTGATCAATGACGTCTGAAGCTTTGTTTGATCACATGCGAGATCCCGGTTGATTTTCTGGTGCTTTTCTTCTATTCCAAGTTGCATTCAAACACTGACCTTTACTGGACACTGTAGTTCAGCCTACAATGTAGTCAGGATTTGTTAATAATGTAGAGTCATCAGATTGGTAGCTCAGTGAGTAGAGTCAGGGACCAGAACACTGACCTCTACTGGACACCGTAGTTCAGCCTACAATGTAGTCAGGATATGTTAATAATGTAGTGTCATCAGATTGGTAGATCAGTGAGTAGAGTCAGGGACCAGAACACTGACCCCTACTGGACACCGTAGTTCAGCCTACAATGTAGTCAGGATTTGTTAATAATCTAGTGTCATCAGATTGGTAGATCAGTGAGTAGAGTCAGGGACCAGAACACTGACCTTTACTAAATTATAGATGGGCTATGTACAGGTGCAGTGATCTGTGAACTGATCTGACAGCTGGTGCTTAAAGCTAGTGAGGGAGATAAATGTTTCCAGTTTCAGAGATTTTTGTAGTTCGTTCCATACATATATAATATAAAACGCGACCCCTGTCATTACACAGCTGGACTCACCTGCTCCGTTTTCTCCCGTGCTATTTACAAACAAAACACGTGAACGGCTGTTCTAGAGAACTACGGTCAGCTTCATAATGTAAAATAACGTGACAGGTGAAATGAAGAATGTGATTTGCTTTGTCTCCTAACGTACTACACAAGTTGACGGCAGGTTTAACTTAAAAAGTAGCTACTAATGTACTAACAAACTTAAAATAAATATAATATAATATATATAATATACAGAGAGGTCAAACAGGTGGAGTAGTCCTACAGTATCACAGAGAGGTCAAACAGGTGGAGTAGTCCTACAGTATCACAGAGAGGTCAACCAGGTGGAGTAGTCCTACAGTATCACAGCCAGGTCAAACAGGTGGAGTAGTCCTACAGTATCACAGAGAGGTCAAACAGGTGGAGTAGTCCTACAGTATCACAGCCAGGTCAAACAGGTGGAGTAGTCCTACAGTATCACAGAGAGGTCAACCAGGTGGAGTAGTCCTACAGTATCACAGCCAGGTCAAACAGGTGGAGTAGTCCTACAGTATCACAGAGAGGTCAACCAGGTGGAGTAGTCCTACAGTATCACAGCCAGGTCAAACAGGTGGAGTAGTCCTACAGTATCACAGAGAGGTCAAACAGGTGGAGTAGTCCTACAGTATCACAGCCAGGTCAAACAGGTGGAGTAGTCCTACAGCATCACAGAGAGGTCAAACAGGTGGAGTAGTCCTACAGTATCACAGCCAGCTCAAACAGGTGGAGTAGTCCTACAGTATCACAGAGAGGTCAAACAGGTGGAGTAGTCCTACAGTATCACAGAGATGTTAAACAGGTGGAGTAGTCCTACAGTATCACAGAGATGTTAAACAGGTGGAGTAGTCCTACAGTATCACAGAGATGTTAAACAGGTGGAGTAGTCCTACAGTATCACAGCCAGCTCAAACAGGTGGAGTAGTCCTACAGTATCACAGAGAGGTTAAACAGGTGGAGTAGTCCTACAGTATCACAGAGAGGTTAAACAGGTGGAGTAGTCCTACAGTATCACAGCCAGGTCAAACAGGTGTGTGTGTTAGTCAGATTATCCAGTGTACACAGCAACACTACTGATGATCCTCTACCCCACAGTGCATGTGGTGATCTATGGTCTTAGCCATGCTCACTAAGGGCCTGAGGCACTTGGACTACGACTGAGGACAGCCTGACCTGACACCTGGACATGCCTGGCACTATGTGAACGTCTGCTCCGTTCTGCTCCGTTCTGCTCTGGGGTCATATAACAGAGACAGCTGCTTTACCACAGACCTGGAAATATACAGTATCAGCTACTACTCTCCTGCCCCTGATAACTAGCTAACTAACCTACTATCTACTACTCTCCTGCCCCTGATAACTAGCTAACTAACCTACTATATACTACTCTACTGCCCCTGATAACTAGCTAATTAACCTACTATCTACTGCCCCTGATAACTAGCTAACTAACCTACTATCTACTAGTCTACTGCCCCTGATAACTAGCTAATTAACCTACTATCTACTAGTCTACTGCCCCTGATAACTAGCTAACTAACCTACTATCTACTAGTCTACTTCCCCTGATAACTAGCTAATTAACCTACTATCTACTGCCCCTGATAACTAGCTAACTAACCTAAAATCTACTGCCCCTGATAACTAGCTAACTAACCTACTATCTACTACTCTACTGCCCCTGATAACTAGCTAACTAACCTACTATCTACTACTCTACTGCCCCTGATAACTAGCTAACTAACCTACTATCTACTGCCCCTGATAACTAGCTAACTAACCTACTATCTACTAGTCTACTGCCCCTGATAACTAGCTAACTAACCTACTTAAATGTAAATGTAAATAACTAGCTAACTAACCTACTATCAACTACTCTCCTGCCCCTGATAACTAGCTAATTAACCTACTATCTACTAGTCTACTGCCCCTGATAACTAGCTAACTAACCTACTATCTACTAGTCTACTGCCCCTGATAACTAGCTAATTAACCTACTATCTACTGCCCCTGATAACTAGCTAACTAACCTACTATCTACTACTCTACTGCCCCTGATAACTAGCTAACTAACCTACTATCTACTAGTCTACTGCCCCTGATAACTAGCTAACTAACCTACTATCTACTAGTCTACTGCCCCTGTTAACAAGCTAACTAACCTACTATCTACTAGTCTACTGCCCCTGATAACTAGCTAACTAACCTTCTATCTACTAGTCTACTGCCGCTGATAACTAGCTAACTAACCTACTATCTACTGCCCCTGATAACAAGCTAACTAACCCACTATCTACTAGTTTAGGCAGGGAACGTCTGCTCTGCTCTGGGGTCTTACCAGCAGTGACCTGGAGGTAACATCAAGTTATCTATTAGTTTAATGGTCTACTAGTCTACTACAGCTGACACTTACCCACTATGACCACCATGCTTTACCCACTATGACGACCATGCTTTACCCACTATAACCACCATGGTTTTACCCACTATACCACCATGCTTTTCCCACTATAACCACCATGCTTTACCCACTATAACCACCATGCTATGGCCACCATGCTTTACCCACTATGATCCCCATGCTTTACCCACTATAACCACCATGCTATGGCCACCATGCTTTACCCACTATGATCCCCATGCTTTACCCACTATAACCACCATGCTTTACCCACTATAACCACCATGCTTTACCCACTATAACCACCATGCTATGGCCACCATGCTTTACCCACTATAACCACCATGCTTTACCCACTATGACCACCATGCTTTACCCGCTATAACCACCATGCTTTACCCACTATAACCACCATGCTATGGCCACCATGCTTAACCACTATAACCACCATGCTTTACCCACTATGACCACCATGCTTTACCCACTATAACCACCATGCTTTACCCACTATAACCACCATGCTTTACCCACTATGATCCCCATGCTTTACCCACTATAACCACCATGCTTTACCCACTATAACCACCATGCTTTACCCACTATAACCACCATGCTTTACCCGCTATAACCACCATGCTTACCCCACTATAACCACCATGCTTTACCCACTATAACCACCATGCTTTACCCACTATAACCACCATGCTTTACCCACTATAACCGCCATGCTTTACCACTATAACCACCATGCTTTACCCACTATAACCACCATGCTTTACCCACTATAACCACCATGCTTTACCACATTATCCTCATAGATATCATCCTAACCAACTTGCCCTCCAAATACACCTCTGGTGTTTTCAACCAAGATCTCAGCGATCACTGCTTCATTGCCTGTATCCGCTATTGGTCCGCGATCAAACAACCACCCCTGAAACGTTCCCTAAAACACTTCTGCGAGCAGGCCTTTCTAATCGACCTGGCCCAGGTATCCTGGAAGGATATTGACCTCATCCCTTCTGTCGAGGACGCCTGGTCGTTCTATAAAAGTATATTTCCTCACCATCTTAAATAAGCATGCCCCTTTCAAAAATGCTGAACTAAGAACAGAGATAGACCTTGGTTCACCTCCAGACCTGACTTGCCCTCGGCCAGCACAAAAACATCCTGTGGTGGACTGCAATAGCACCGAATAGCCCCCCCGCGATATGCAACTGTTCAGGGAAGTCAGGTACCGGATACACACAGTCAGTCAGGAAAGCAAAGGCTAGCTTTTTCAAACAAAAATTTGCATCTTGTAGCTCAAAACTCCAAATCGTTCTGGGACACTGTAAAGTCATGGAGAACAAGAGCACCTCCTCCCAGCTGCCCACTGCACTGAGAGCTAGGTAACACTTTCACCACTGATAAATCCACGATAATCAAAAATTTTCAATAGCATTCTCTACGGC
>NW_021823501.1:0-39590 GCF_901001165.1 Salmo trutta | reverse complement strand
AACGACATGCTACAAGACAGAGAAACGCATGCTACAGTGACAGAGAAACGCATGCTACAGAGAAACGACATGCACAGTGAAACGATTCTAAGAGAAACGACATGCTACAGAGACAGAGAAACGACATGCTACAGAGAAACGACATGCTACAGAGAAACGACATGCACAGAGAAACGACATGCTACAGAGAACGACATGCTACAGACAGAGAAACGACATGCTACGAGAACGACATGCTACCAGAGACGACGAAACATGCTACAGAGACAACATGCTACAGAGAACGACATGCTACAGAGACGACATGCTACAGAGAAACGACATGCTACAGAGAACGACATGCTACAGAGAACAACATGCTACAGAGAAACGACATGCTACAGAGAACGACATGCTACAGAGAACGACATGCTACAGAGAACGACATGCTACAGAAAACAACATGCTACAGAGAACGACATGCTACAGAGAACGACATGCTACAGAGAAACGACATGCTACAGAGAACGACATGCTACAGAGAAACGACATGCTACAGAGAACAACATGCTACAGAGAAACGACATGCTACAGAGAACGACATGCTACACAGAAACGACATGCTACAGAGAAACAACATGCTACAGAGAACGACATGCTACAGAGAAACGACATGCTACAGAGAAACGACATGCTACAGAGACAGAGAAACGACATGCTACAGAGAACGACATGCTACAGAGAACGACATGCTACAGAGAAACGACATGCTACAGAGAACATGCTACAGAGAAATGACATGCTACAGAGACAGAGAAACGACATGCTACAGAGAACGACATGCTACAGAGACAGAGAAACAACATGCTACAGAGACAGAGAACAACATGCTATAGAGACAGAGAACGACATGCTACAGAGAACGACATGCTACAGAGACAGAGAACAACATGCTATAGAGACAGAGAACAACATGCTACAGAGACAGAGAATGACATGCTACAGAGACAGAGAACACATGCTATAGACAGAAACGACATGCTACAAGACAGAAACGACATGCTACAGAGACAGAGAAACGACATGCTACAGAGACAGAGAAACGAATTACAGAGACAGAGAAACCATGCTCAGAGAAACGACATGCTACAGAGACAGAGAAACGACATGCTACAGTGAAATGACATGCTACAGAGACAGAGAACGACATGCTACAGAGAAATGACATGCTACAGAGAAACGACATGCTACAGAGACAGAGAACGACATGCTACAGAGAACGACATGCTACAGAGAACGACATGCTAGAGAGAAATGACATGCTACAGAGAACGACATGCTACAGAGAAACGACATGCTACAGAGAAACGACATGCTACAGAGACAGAGAACGACATGCTACAGAGAAACGACATGCTACAGAGACAGAGAACGACATGCTACAGAGAAACGACATGCTACAGAGACAGAGAACGACATGCTACAGAGAAATGACATGCTACAGAGAAACGACATGCTACAGAGAAACGACATGCTACAGAGACAGAGAAACGACATGCTACGAGAAACGACATGCTACAGAGAAACGACCTGCTACAGAGACAGAGAAATGACATGCTACGAGAAACGACATGCTACAGAGAACGACATGCTACAGAAAACACATGCTACAGTGAAACAACATGCTACAGAGAACGACATGCTACAGAGAATGACATGCTACAGAGAACGACATGCTACGAGAAACGACATGCTACAGAGAACGCATACTAGAGAACGACATGCTACAGAGAACAACATGCTACAGAGAACGAGAACGACATGCTACAGAGAACAACATGCTACAGAGACAGAGAACGACATGCTTCAGAGACAGAGAACGACATGCTTCAGAGACAGAGAACAACATGCTTCAGATCAGAGAACGACATGCTACAGAGACAGAACGACATGCTTCAGAGACAGAGAACAACATGCTTCAGAGACAGAGAACGACATGCTTCAGAGACAGAGAACGACATGCTTCAGAGACAGAGAACAACATGCGTCAGAGACAGAGAACGACATGCTTCAGAGACAGAGAACGACATGCTACAGAGACAGAGAACGACATGCTACATGCTACATGCTACATGCTACAGAGACAGAGAACGACATGCTACATGCTACATGCTACATGCTACATGCTACATGCTACAGAGACAGAGAACGACATGCTACATGCTACATGCTACATGCTACATGCTACAGAGAACAACATGCTACACATGATTACATTAATGCTTTGTTGTGATGATTTTATTTATTCAACAATTAAAATAAATAACTGCATTGGTTTTTAACATGTTGGTTATACACACAGAGACATAACTACAGACTATAGACATAGACTACAGACTACAGCCTATAGACTACAGACTACAGCCTATCTCTAGAATACCAAAAAACTGTGAAGACTTCCAAAAACACTGTTCCGATCCACAAACACTTAATGATCAAACTCATTGAGCTATGAGACAAATGCTTTATTCAGGAGAAGGAGCCTCCCTGCCTGTAACCAATTGTGCATTTTTAAGGAGGATAAAAGTAATGCTTGTAATTTTCCATAAAGCATATGGTTCCCTAATGTATCATTTCAATGGCAACTACCATATTTTTCGAATGTAACGCTCGTGGCATTGGCAGATGAGGTTCTGCTCATAATTATTAAACCATACGTCCTTCAACATGAAAGTACTGTTGTCAGATTGTCGTCACGCTATGTTATGCTACACACTGGGCTGGGGTTGGGGCTGGGGTTGGGGCTGGGTTTGGGGATGGGGATGGGGATGGGTTTGGGGATGGGGTTGGGGATGGGTTGGGGCTGGGGTTGGGGCTGGGTTTGGGGATGGGTTTGGGGATGGGGTTGGGGCTGGGGTTGGGGCTGGGTTTGGGGATGGGTTTGGGGATGGGGTTGGGGCTGGGGTTGGGGCTGGGTTTGGGGATGGGGATGGGGATGGGGTTGGGGCTGGGGTTGGGGCTGGGTTTGGGGATGGGGATGGGGTTGGGGTTGGGGCTGGGGCTGGGGCTGGGTTTGGGGGCTGTGTTTGCCATCGCAATGTCCCACAACAGCTAACAGGGTTAAGGGAAGTGTTAGCTAACAGGGTTAGGGTTAGGGTTAGCTAACAGGGTTAGGGTTAGGGGAAGGGTTAGCTACAGGTTAGGTTATGGGAGGGTTAGCTAACAGGGTTAGGGTTAGGGGAAGGGTTAGCTAACAGGGTTAGGGTTAGGGGAAGGGAGCTAACAGGGTTAGGTTAGGGTTATGGAAGGGTTAGCTAACAGGGTTAGGGTTATGGGAAGGGTTAGCTAACAGGGTTAGGGTTATGGGAGGGTTAGCTAACAGGGTTAGGGTTAGGGGAAGGGTTAGCTAACAGGGTTAGGGTTAGGGTTAGGGGAAGGGTTAGCTAACAGGGTTAGGGTTAGGGGAAGGGTTAGCTAACAGGGTTAGGGTTAGGGTTAGGGGAAGGGTTAGCTAACAGGGTTAGGGTTAGGGTTATGGGAAGGGTTAGCTAACAGGGTTAGGGTTAGGGGAAGGGTTAGCTAACAGGGTTAGGGGAAGGGGAAGGGTTAGCTAACAGGGTTAGGGTTAGGGTTAGGGGAAGGGTTAGCTAACAGGGTTAGAGTTAGGGGAAGGGTTAGCTAACAGGGTTAGGGTTAGGGGAAGGGTTAGCTAACAGGGTTAGGGTTAGGGTTATGGGAAGGGTTAGCTAACAGGGTTTAGAGTTAGGGGAAGGGTTAGCTAACAGGGTTAGGGTTATGGGAAGGGTTAGCGAACAGGGTTAGGGGAAGGGTTAGGGAACAGGGTTAGGGGAAGGGTTAGCTAACAGGGTTAGGGTTAGGGGAAGGGTTAGCTAACAGGGTTAGGGAAGGGTTAGCTAACAGGGTTAGGGTTAAGGGAAGGGTTAGCTAACAGGGTTAGGGGAAGGGTTAGCTAACAGGGTTAGGGTTATGGGAAGGGTTAGCTAACAGGGTTAGGGGAAGGGTTAGCTAACAGGGTTAGGGGAAGGTTAGCTAACAGGGTTAGGGGAAGGGTTAGCTAACGGGTTAGGGGAAGGTTAGCTAATAGGGTTAGGTTAAGTTATGGAAGGGTTAGCTAACAGGGTTAGGGTTAAGGGAAGGGTTAGCTAACAGTTTAGGGGAAGGGTTAGCTACAGGGTTTAGGGTTAGGGTTATGGGAAGGGTTAGCGAACTTAGAGGAAGGGTTAGCTAACAGGGTTAGGGGAAGGGTTAGCTAACAGGGTTAGGGGAAGGGTTAGCTAACAGGGTTATGGGAAGGGTTAGCTAACAGGGTTAGGGGAAGGGTTAGGGGAAGGGTTAGCTAACAGGGTTAGGGGAAGGGTTAGCTAACAGGGTTAGGGGAAGGGTTAGCTAACAGGGTTAGGGGAAGGGTTAGCTAACAGGGTTAGGGTTAGGGAAGGGTTAGCTAACAGGGTTAGGGGAAGGGTTAGCTAACAGGGTTAGGGGAAGGGTTAGCTAACAGGGTTAGGGGAAGGGTTAGCTAACAGGGTTAGGGGAAGGGTTAGCTAACAGGGTTAGGGGAAGGGTTAGCTAACAGGGTTAGAGGAAGGGTTAGCTAACAGGGTTAGGGGAAGGGTTAGCTACAGGGTTTAGGGTTAGGGGAAGGTTGCTAACAGGATTAGGGAAGGGTTAGCTAACAGGTTAGGGGAGTGTTAGCTAACAGGGTTAGGGGAAGGTTAGCTAACAGGGTTAGGGGAAGGTTCTAACAGGTTAGGGGAAGGGTTAGCTAACAGGGTTAGGGTTAGGGTTAGCTAACAGGGTTAGGGGAAGGGTTAGCTAACAGGGTTAGGGGAAGGGTTGCTAACAGGGTTAGGGTTATGGGAAGGGTTAGCTAACAGGGTTAGGGTTAGGGGAAGGGTTAGCTAACAGGGTTAGGGTTAGGTTAGGGGAAGGGTTAGCTAACAGGGTTAGGGTTAGGGTTATGGGAGGGTTAGCTAACAGGGTTAGGGTTAGGGGAAGGGTTAGCTAACAGGGTTAGGGTTAGGGTTATGGGAGGGTTAGCTAACAGGGTTAGGGTTAGGGGAAGGTTAGCTAACAGGTTCGGGTTAGGGTTAGGGGAAGGGTTAGCTACAGGGTTTAGGGTTAGGGAAGGGTTAGCTACAGGTTAGGGTTAAGGAAGGGTTAGCTAACAGGGTTAGGGGAAGGGTTCTAACAGGGTTAGGGTTATGGGAAGGGTTACTAACTGGTTAGGGAAGGGTTAGCTAACAGGGTTAGGGGAAGGTTATGGGAAGGGTTAGCTAACAGGGTTAGGGGAAGGGTTAGCTAATAGGGTTGGGTTAAGGTTATGGGAAGGTTAGCTACAGGGTTAGGGTTAGGGAAGGGTTAGCTAACAGGTTTAGGGGAAGGGTTAGCTAACAGGGTTAGGGTTAGGGTTATGGAAGGGTTAGCTAACAGGTTAGAGGAAGGGTTAGCTAACAGGGTTAGGGGAAGGTTAGCTAACAGGGTTAGGGGAAGGGTTAGCTAACAGGGTTATGGGAAGGTAAGCTAACAGGTTGGGAAGGGTTAGCTAACAGGGTTAGGGAAGGGTTAGCTACAGGGTTAAGGGAAGGGTTAGCTAACCGGGTTAGGGAAGGGTTAGCTAACAGGTTAGGGTTAGGGGAAGGGTTAGCTAACAGGGTTAGGGGAAGGGTTAGCTAACAGGTTAGGGAAGGGTTAGCTAACAGGGTTAGGGGAAGGGTTAGCTAACAGGGTTAAGGGAAGGGTTAGCTAACAGGGTTAGGGGAAGGGTTAGCTAACAGGGTTAGGGAAGGGTTAGCTAACAGGGATAGGGAAGGGTTAGCTAACAGGGTTAGGGGAAGGTTAGCTAAGGGATAGGGGAAGGGTTAGCTAACAGGGTTAGAGTTAAGGGAAGGGTTAGCTAACAGGGTTAGGGTTAGGGGAAGGGTTACTAACGGGTTAGGGGAAGGGTTAGCTAAACGGGTTAGGGGAAGGGTTAGCTAACAGGGTTAGGGGAAGGGTTAGCTAACAGGTTAGGGGAAGGGTTAGCTAACAGGGTTAGGGAAGGGTTAGCTAACAGGGTTAGGGGAAGGGGAAGGGTTAGCTAACAGGGTTAGGGTTAGGGGAAGGGTTAGCTAACAGGGTTAGGGGAAGGGGAAGGGTTAGCTAACAGGGTTAGGGGAAGGGGAAGGGTTAGCTAACAGGGTTAGGGGAAGGGGAAGGGTTAGCTAACAGGTTAGGGTTAGGGGAAGGGTTCTAACAGGGTTAGGGAAGGGGAAGGGTTAGCTAACAGGGTTAGGGGAAGGGTTAGCTACAGGGTTAGGGAGGGTTAGCTAACAGGGTTAGGGGAAGAGAAGGGTTAGCTAACAGGGTTAGGGGAGGTTAGCTAACATGTTAGGGTTAGGGGAAGGGTTAGCTAACAGGGTTAGAGGAAGGGTTAGCTACAGGGTTAGGGGAAGGTTAGCTAACAGGGTTAGGGTTAGGGTTAGGGGAAGGGTTAGCTACAGGGTAGGGTTAGGGGAAAGTTAGCTAACAGGGTTAGGTTAGGGTTATGGGAAGGGTTAGCTAACAGGGTTAGGGTTAGGGTTATGGAAGGTTAGCTACAGGGTTAGGGTTAGGGAAGGGTTAGCTAACAGGGTTAGGGTTAGGGGAAGGGTTAGCTAACAGGGTTAGGGTTAAGGGAAGGGTTAGCTAACAGGGTTAGGGGAAGGGTTAGCTAACAGGGTTAGGGTTATGGGAAGGGTTAGCTAACAGGTTAGGGGAAGGTTAGCTAACAGGGTAGGGAAAGGGTTAGCTACAGGTTAGGGGAAGGGTTAGCTAATAGGGTTAGGGTTAAGGTTATGGAAGGGTTAGCTAACAGGGTTAGGGTTAAGGGAAGGGTAGCTAACAGGTTTAGGGGAAGGGTTAGCTAACAGGGTTAGGGTTAGGGGAAGGGTTAGCTAACAGGGTTAGGGTTATGGGAAGGGTTAGCTAACAGGGTTAGAGGAAGGGTTAGCTAACAGGGTTAGGGGAAGGGTTAGCTAACAGGGTTAGGGGAAGGGTTAGCTAACAGGGTTAAGGGAAGGGTTAGCTAACAGGGTTAGGGAAGGGTTAGCTAACAGGTTAGGGTTAGGGGAAGGGTTAGCTAACAGGGTTAGGGGAAAGGTTAGCTAACAGGGTTAGGGGAAGGGTTAGCTAACAGGGTTAGGGGAAGGGTTAGCTAACAGGGTTAAGGGAAGGGTTAGCTAACAGGGTTAGGGGAAGGGTTAGCTAACAGGGTTAGGGGAAGGGTTTAGCTAACAGGGATAGGGGAAGGGTTAGCTAACAGGGTTAGGGAAGGGTTAGCTAACAGGGTTAAGGGAAGGGTTAGCTAACAGGGTTAGAGTTAAGGGAAGGGTTAGCTAACAGGGTTAGGGTTAGGGGAAGGGTTAGCTAACAGGGTTAGGGGAAGGGGAAGGGTTAGCTAACAGGGTTAGGGGAAGGGTTAGCTAACAGGGTTAGGGGAAGGGTTAGCTAACAGGGTTAGGGGAAGAGGAAGGGTTAGCTAACAGGGTTAGGGGAAGGGTTAGCTAACAGGGTTAGGGTTAGGGGAAGGGTTAGCTAACAGGGTTAGGGTTAGGGGAAGGGTTAGCTAACAGGGTTAGGGGAAGGGGAAGGGTTAGCTAACAGGGTTAGGGGAAGGGGAAGGGTTAGCTAACAGGGTTAGGGTTAGGGGAAGGGTTAGCTAACAGGGTTAGGGGAAGGGGAAGGGTTAGCTAACAGGGTTAGGGTTAGGGGAAGGGTTAGCTAACAGGGTTAGGGTTAGGGGAAGGGTTAGCTAACAGGGTTAGGGGAAGGGGAAGGGTTAGCTAACAGGGTTAGGGAAGGGAAGGGTTACTAACAGGGTTAGGGTTAGGGGAAGGGTTAGCTAACAGGGTTAGGGAAGGTTAGCTAACAGGGTTAGGGAAGGGTTAGCTAACAGGTTAGGGGAAGAGGGTTAGCTAACAGGGTTAGGGGAAGGGTTAGCTAACAGGTTGGGTTAGGGGAAGGGTTAGCTAACAGGGTTAGGGGAAGGGGAAGGGTTAGCTAACAGGGTTAGGGGAAGGGGAAGGGTTAGCTAACAGGGTTAGGGGAAGGGGAAGGGTTAGCTAACAGGTTAGGGGAAGGGTTAGCTAACAGGGTTAGGGTTAGGGGAAGGGTTAGCTAACAGGGTTAGAGGAAGGGTTAGCTAACAGGGTTAGGGGAAGGGTTAGCTAACAGGGTTAGGGGAAGAGGAAGGGTTAGCTAACAGGGTTAGGGGAAGGGTTAGCTAACAGGGTTAGGGTTAGGGGAAGGGTTAGCTAACAGGGTTAGAGGAATGGTTAGCTAACAGGTTAGGGGAAGGGTTAGCTAACAGGGTTAGGGTTAGGGGAAGGTTAGCTAACAGGTTAGGGTGAGGGGAAGGGTTAGCTACAGTATTAGGGGAAGGGTTCTAACAGGTTAGGGAGTGTTAGCTAACAGGGTTAGGGGAAGGGTTAGCTAACAGGGTTAGGGGAAGGGTTAGCTAACAGGGTTAGGGGAAGGGTTAGCTAACAGGGTTAGGGGAAGGGTTAGCTAACAGGGTTAGGGGAAGTGGAAGGGTTAGCTAACAGGGTTAGGGGAAGGGTTAGCTAACAGGGTTAGGGAAGGTTAGCTACAAGGTTAGGGAAGGTTAGCTACAGGGTTAGGTTAGGGTTAGCTAACAGGGTTGGGGAAGGGTTAGCTAACAGGGTTAGGGAAGGGTTAGCTAACAGGGTTAGGGGAAGTGGAAGGGTTAGCTAACAGGTTTAGGGGAAGGTTAGCTAACAGGGTTAGGGGAAGGGTTAGCTAACAGGGTTAGGGAAGAGGAAGGGTTAGCTAACAGGGTTAGGGAAGGGTTAGCTAACAGGGTTAGGGTTAGGGGAGGGTTAGCTAACAGGGTTAGAGGAAGGGTTAGCTAACAGGGTTAGGGGGGGTTAGCTAACAGGGTTAGGGGAAGGGTTAGCTAACAGGTTAGGTTAGGGGAATGGTTAGCTACAGGGTTAGGGTTAGGGAAGGGTTAGCTAACAGGGTTAGGGTTAGGGGAAGGGTTAGCTACAGGGTTAGGGGAAGGGTTAGCTAACAGGATTAGGGAAGGGTTAGCTAACAGGTTAGGGGAAGGGTAGCTAACAGGGTTAGGGGAAGGGTTAGCTAACAGGGTTAGGGTTAAGGGAAGGGTTAGCTAACAGGGTTAGGGTTAGGGGAAGGGTTAGCTAACAGGGTTAGAGGAAGGGTTAGCTAACAGGGTTAGGGGAAGGGTTAGCTAACAAGGTTAGGGTTAGGGGAAGGGTTAGCTAACAGGGTTAGGGGAAGGGTTAGCTAACAGGGTTAAGGTTAGGGGAAGGGTTAGCTTACAGGATTAGGGGATGGTTAGCTAACAGGGTTAGGGGAAGGGTTAGCTAACAGGGTTAGGGGAAGGGTTAGCTAACAGGTTTAGGGGAAGGGTTAGCTAACAGGGTTAGGGTTAAGGGAAGGGTTAGCTAACAGGGTTAGGGTTAGGGGAAGGGTTAGGGGAAGGGTTAAGTAGTTGTAAAGTATCTAAAAAGTAGTCAGTATGCGATGTGATTCTAACCTTTGGGTTGTTAAATGTTCACCTGATATGCCGACCAATCCACCCCGACCATCCAACCTCCTTCCGTTTTTACCTTAATGAACCATCTGTTTTATGTAACCATACCAAACGTAACATACCAATACTAAATGAAGTGTTTATGATTTACGTACAGAATAATACGAAACGCTCTGAGACCAGGTTGAAAGGTTGGGAACTGCCCTGGGGGGGGGGGGCTGTATATTCGTGGAGGTGGAGGTACGCTACGGAGCTTGGCGAACAAAGTCCAGGTGACATTTTAGTGTCAGTGAGTGTCACCCACTACGACCTCAACCTCTGTGTTGGCAAATCATTTCCTGAAGCAAGACTGACCTACGAGCTATAAGACCCTTACGGTAGTGCGTGCACTTACGTAGGAAAAACGGGTGCCATTTTAGAAGCAGTCAAGGTGGTCTGCGAAGAACGTGGAGTTGGATGATGAAGCTCTCCTCTCTCCAGAGTAACAGATCCTTCTAGGGGTAATATGCCTTAATTACAGCACCTAATCACCGCACCGAGACGCCGACGCATTAAACACACAACAGCAGAAACCCCCCCCCCCCCCCCCCCGATATATTTTCCATATGTAAATAACAAAACATCGTGCTGTGTAGCAGGTTAGAGGAGAGAGGAGAAGAGACCCCAAGGCGGGCGCTTTGTCACTTTAGATTTTCACAGCGCCAACGTTGAGAAGAAAAGCAGATGGTTTGTATTTCAAAGAGCTACACTTCCAGGAAGAAACAAAAACAAATATTTGTTTTTGGTTTATTGTGTTATAATATGGCAGTGGAGTGAGTCATAAATTGAGTGCAGGATGGAATATTCTATCTGAATGGGTAGTATTCCTCTGTAGTACTCACGTGAATATGACTTTGTTTGCCTTTTCGTTTCTCTCTCTGATATTTGTATTGTTGCACGTTGTGGTTATTTGAGTCGTAAACTATAATTATGTTATTTAATCTGGTGTTACAACAGACCTAGTCAAGCAGTGTCTGGTCAAAGACAGACTGACAGAACATTTCACTTCAGTGAGAAGGAAGGGACTTGCCCATGGAAAATATAAATATATTATGATATTCTGTTGTTGTGTTTCTTGTCTTGGTTTCTTTGTTGTTGTGTTTGAGATGATGTCATGTTTTGGAGACCAACCTGGTAATGTGTGGAATGTAGAAATACAGTATACTAGATCTGGACTACAGTACACTAGACAGATCAGATCTGGACTACAGTTTACTAGACAGATCAGATCTGGACTACAGTATACTAGACAGATCAGATCTGGACTACAGTATACTAGACAGATTGGATCTGGACTACAGACGGTATACTAGACAGATTAGATCTGGACTACAGACAGTATACTAGACAGATCAGATCTGGACTACAGTATACTAGACAGATCAGATCTGAACTACAGTATACTAGACAGATCAGATCTGGATACAAATGTAGATGCAAATGTGCTGTCCTATAATTAGTGTGGTGGTTGTTGTGGGATGGGGCGAAGTGAGAGAGAGAGAGAGAGAGAGAGAGATAGAGAGAGAGAGAGAGACAGAAGAGAGAGAGAGAGAGAGAGAGAAGGCTTGTGATCGCCATTCATCGTTAGTCATTACACCCCTGTACTGTTCCTGTCGCCGCCGTCTATGTTTCTGAGTCCCAAATGCACCCTATCCCTATGTAGTGCACTACTTTTGACCAGGGCCCATAGGGTTCTGGTCAGGGCCCATGGCGCTCTAGTCAAAAGTAGTGGACTACATAGGGGGCCATTTGGGACACAACCTCTGTCCGTTACCCCGCCCCCCCCCCCCCCCCCCCCCCCCCAGATCCCTACCCCGGCCTTCACGGCCAGCAACTTCTAAAATTTAATCTGAAGTCGAGTCCTATTTTGGATGAGCAACAGGTGATCTGCTTGGCCAACATGTTCTCTTCCTGTCTCCCTCCATCCCTCCTTCCCTCCCTCCCTCACCTCCTTCCTTCCTTCCCTTCCCCCTCTCCCTCCCTCCCTCCCTCCACCTCACTCTCCCTCCCCCTCTCTCCTACCCTCCCTCCAGATCTCCCGCCCTCACTCCCTCCCTCCCCCCTGCAGTGACAACATAGTGTTCCATCAACATAGTGTTCCATCAACATAGTGTTCCATCAACAGTGTTCCAACAACATAGTGTTCCAACAACATAGTGTTCCATCAACATAGTGTTCCAACAGCATAGTGTTCCATCAACATAGTGTTCCATCAACATAGTGTTCCATCAACATAGTGTTCCAACAGCATAGTGTTCCATCAACATAGTGTTCCAACAGCATAGTGTTCCATCAACATAGTGTTCCAACAGCATAGTGTTCCAACAACATAGTGTTCCAACAGCATAGTGTTCCATCAACATAGTGTTCCAACAACATAGTGTTCCATCAAAATAGTGTTCCATCAACATAGTGTTCCATCAACATAGTGTTCCAACAACATAGTGTTCCATCAACATAGTGTTCCATCAACATAGTGTTCCAACAACATAGTGTTCCATCAACATAGTGTTCCATCAACATAGTGTTCCATCAACATAGTGTTCCATCAACATAGTGTTCCAACAGCATAGTGTTCCAAGAACATAGTGTTCCAACAGCATAGTGTTCCATCAACATAGTGTTCCAACAGCATAGTGTTCCATCAACATAGTGTTCCAACAGCATAGTGTTCCATCAACATAGTGTTCCAACAGCATAGTGTTCCATCAACATAGTGTTCCATCAACATAGTGTTCCATCAACATAGTGTTCCAACAACATAGTGTTCCATCAACATAGTGTTCCATCAACATAGTGTTCCAACAACATAGTGTTCCATCAACATAGTATTCCATCAACATAGTGTTCCAACAGCATAGTGTTCCATCAACAGTGTTCCAAGAACGGAGCGCTTAAGGGTATAAAGGGGGCTCCGTCATGAAGAGATCAATACATGATTAGCGTAGCGTTAGGCTACGTCCCACAGGGCTCTGATCTAAAGTAGCATAGCGTTAGGCTACGTCCCACAGGGCTCTGATCTAAAGTAGCATAGTGTTAGGCTACGTCCCACAGGGCTCTGGTCTAAAGTAGCATAGCGTTAGGCTACGTCCCACAGGGCTCTGATCTAAAGTAGCGTAGCGTTAGGCTATGTTCCACAGGGCTCTGGTCTAAAGTAGCATAGCGTTAGGCTACGTCCCACAGGGCTCTGATCTAAAGTAGCATAGCGTTAGGCTATGTTCCACAGGGCTCTGGTCTAAAGTAGCATAGCGTTAGGCTACGTCCCACAGGGCTCTGATCTAAAGTAGCATAGCGTTAGGCTACGTCCCACAGGGCTCTGGTCTAAAGTAGCATAGTGTTAGGCTACGTTCCACAGGGCTCTGGTCTAAAGTAGCGTAGCGTTAGGCTACGTCCCACAGGGCTCTGGTCTAAAGTAGCGTAGCATTAGGCTACGTCCCACAGGGCTCTGATCTAAAGTAGCATAGCGTTAGGCTACGTCCCACAGGGCTCTGATCTAAAGTAGTGTAGGGTGCCATTTGGCACCAGAGTTAGTGTTGGTTGGGGCTCCCCGGCCGAGGAGCAGGATGGTTGTATTTAACGTGGGAAAATTATTTTCACCTGAGTGACTCCCTACAAGACATTTGTCATTTTATGCAGAAATTAATCATCCATTTGGACAGCACACACAAACATATACACGGTACAGCAATCAGTCCAGAGATGTTTAATTTGCAGTCAGGTTTGCGTTGGGCAGAACTTATGTAAAGCTGTCCACTTCGGTTTGTTGGGGTTGCTGACAAAACGCTTGACTGGTTTGAAAACATACGGTCAAATTAAGCTAATCCTCCCCTCAGTGTCCTCTCTCATTCACCCCTTACAAACTCCAAACACAAAATTACAATAAAACCAAATACTGTGATACAAACCCCTTAATGAAATGTAATTTCTATGTATTACCAGGGGAAAGATCAACAGTAACGTAGAGAGTGGATCTTTGTGAGTAGACACACCCTGGAGGTAGTCTACCTGGACAGGTAGGTATACACCTGGAGGTAGTCTACCTGGACAGGTATGTATACACTGGAGGTAGTCTACCTGGACAGGTAGGTATACACCTGGAGGTAGTCTACTGGACAGGTAGGTACACACCTGGAGGTAGTCTACCTGGACAGGTAGGTATCACACCGGAGCCGGTAGTCTAACCTGGACAGGTAGGTACACACCTGCGAGGTAGTCTACCTGGACAGGTAGGTATACACCTGGAGGTAGTCTACCTGGACAGGTAGGTATACACCTGGAGGTAGTCTACCTGGACAGGTAGGTATACACCTGGAGGTCAGTCTCCTGGACAGGTAGGTATACACCTGGAGGTAGTAACCTGGACAGGTAGGTATACACCTGGAGGTAGTTACCTGGACATGTAGGTACACACCTGGAGGTAGTCTACCTGGACAGGTAGGTATACACCTGGAGGTAGTCTACCTGGACAGGTAGGTATACACCTGGAGGTAGTCTACTGGACAGGTAGGTACACACCTGGAGGTAGTACTCCTGGACAAGGTAGGTATACACCTGGAGGTTAGTCTACCTGGACAGGTAGGTATACACCTGGAGGTAGTCTACCTGGACAGGTAGGTACACACCTGGAGGTAGTCTACCTGGACAGGTAGGTATACACCTGAGGTAGTCTACCTGGACAGGTAGGTATACACCTGGAGGTAGTCTACCTGGACAGGTAGGTATCACACCTGGAGGTAGTCTACCTGGACAGGTAGGTACACACCTGGAGGTAGTCTACCTGGACAGGTAGGTATACACCTGGAGGTAGTCTACCTGGACAGGTAGGTATACACCTGGAGGTAGTCTACCTGGACAGGTAGGTATACACCTGGAGGTAGTCTACCTGGACAGGTAGGTATACACCTGGAGGTAGTCTACCTGGACAGGTAGGTATACACCTGGAGGTAGTCTACTGGACAGGTAGGTATACACCTGGAGGTAGTCTACCTGGACAGGTAGGTATACAACCTGGAGGTGTCTACCTGGACAGGTAGGTATACACCTGGAGGTAGTCTACCTGGACCAGGTAGGTTACACCTGGAGGTAGTCTACCTGGACAGGTAGGTATCACACCTGGAGGTAGTCTACCTGGACAGGTAGTTACTACACCTGGAGGTAGTCTACCTGGGAAGGTAGGTATACACCTGGAGGTAGGTCTACCTGGACAGGTAGGTACACACCTGGAGGTAGTTCTACCTGGACAGGTAGGTACTACACCTGGATGGTAGTCTACCTGGACAGGTAGGTATACACCTGGAGGTAGTCTACCTGGACAGGTAGGTATACACCTGGAGGTAGTCTACCTGGACAGGTAGGTATACCCTGAGGTAGTCTACCCTGGACAGGTAGGTACTACACCTGGAGGTAGTCTACCTGGACAGGTAGGTACACACCTGGAGGTAGTCTACCTGGACAGGTAGGTACACACCTGGAGGTAGTCTACCTGGACAGGTAGGTATACACCTGGAGGTAGTCTACCTGGACAGGTAGGTATACACCTGGAGGTAGTCTACCTGGACAGGTAGGTATACACCTGGAGGTAGTCTACCTGGACAGGTAGGTATACACCTGGAGGTAGTCTACCTGGACAGGTAGGTACACACCTGGAGGTAGTCTACCTGGACAGGTAGGTATACACCTGGAGGTAGTCTACCTGGACAGGTAGGTACACACCTGGAGGTACGTCTACCTGGACAGGTAGGTACACACCTGGAGGTAGTCTACCCTGGACAGGTAGGTATACACCTGGAGGTAGTTACCTGGACAGGTAGGTATACACCTGGAGGTAGTCTACCTGGACAGGTAGGTATACACCTGGAGGTAGTCTTACCTGGACAGGTAGGTATACACCTGGAGGTAGTCTACCTGGACAGGTAGGTACACACCTGGAGGTAGTCTACCTGGACAGGTAGGTATACACCTGGAGGTAGTCTACCTGGACAGGTAGGTATACACCTGGAGGTAGTCTACCTGGGACAGGTAGGTATACACCTGGAGGTAGTCTACCTGGACAGGTAGGTATACACCTGGAGGTAGTCTACCTGGACAGGTAGGTACACACCTGGAGGTAGTCTACCTGGACAGGTAGGTATACAACTGGAGGTAGTCTACCGGACAGGTAGGTATACACCTGGAGGTAGTCTACCTGGACAGGTAGGTATACACCTGGAGGTAGTCTACCTGGACAGGTAGGTATACACCTGGAGGTAGTCTACCTGGACAGGTAGGTATACACCTGGAGATAGTCTACCTGGACAGGTAGGTATACACCTGGAGGTAGTCTACCTGGACAGGTAGGTACACAGTAGTAGCACCTGTCAGTTCTCTTTGTGTTCTTCTCAGAACAGAAATACAATAATGCGCGCATGCATCCAGATAACACACACACACAGACACACACACACACACACAGACACACACACACACACGCACACACAGTCTATTTACATGCAGCTCAAACACTATTCAAATCTCTCTGACTAAACAGGGCAGCGTGTAAAAACACAAACCCTCAAATCCCTGTCGTCCGTCGCTGCCTCTCCTACTTGGATATAATCTAGAACAAAATGGAGCAGTACAAGCTATGTCACACACACGCACACACACACACACACACAGTCACAAATATCTGAAAGGCATCTGATCGTGAACATTAAACATCATGTAACATAATGTTGCGTTCATGTTTTTCTTCAGTAATTTATCTAAATTATACAGTATGAAGCCTATCATTCAAAATACCTTGTTGTTTATAATTTCGCTCATCTTAAAACTAGTCTTGGCAACCACAAACAGAAATACCTTCCATTTGACTCACAGCGTGCAGCGGCAAGAGGATTTGAGAGAAATAATGCTGTTCCTGTCTAAATAAGCTGTTGTTATTACTTTGGCAGGAAGGCCAAACTTTCCTACAATTTTACAATTATTTATATTATTCGTGTGATTATGGGGGGAGCAATTGATATGCACAGACAAATTTTGGTCCCAGTCTGCGCTACACAGATTTATATAACAACATGCTTCAATATTAAAACCAAGCCAGGAAGTAGGGGGGTAATGGCTGGAGAGAAGAGGAGACACTGAGGGACGAGAGAAGCCTGCCAATGGTACCACTTGCCTGGACACTCACAGCAGGGAACAGGGTAGGCTCCATGGATCACTGATGACTGATACTAAAGACAATATATTGTGTAACAGTGAATTTTTTATCGATTGATGATTGCTGCACTTCCTGTCAGGACCACAATCACCTCCACCTATGTTGTTACCATATGATGACAC
The DNA here is from genome assembly GCF_901001165.1 of Salmo trutta. Taxonomy (NCBI): domain Eukaryota; kingdom Metazoa; phylum Chordata; class Actinopteri; order Salmoniformes; family Salmonidae; genus Salmo; species Salmo trutta. The sequence goes on along the minus strand of NW_021823501.1, from coordinate 22,696 downwards.
CATGATGACACACGCACAACCCAACACCCCCATCATCACCCCCAACACCCCCATCATCACCACCAACACCACCACCAACACCCTCATCACCACCACCAACACCCTCATCACCATCCCCAACAACCCCATCATCACCCCCAACACCCCCATCATCACCATCAACACCACCCCAACACCCTCATCACCACCCCCAACACCCCCATCACCACCGCATCCACCCCCATCATCACAACCAACACCCTCATCACCACCCCCAACACCACCACCAACACCCTCATCACCACCCCCATCATCACCCCCAACACCCCCATCATCACCACCAACACCACCACCAACACCCCCATCATCACCACCAACACCCCCATCACCACCACCACCCTCCCATCACCACCACCAACACCCCCATCACCACCACCCACCACCCTCATCACCACCAACACCCTCATCACTACCACCAACACCACCATCACCACCAACACCCCCAACACTACCACCAACACCACCACCACCCCCATCACCACCACCACCACCACCACCCCATCACCACCACCACCCCCATCACCACCACCACCACCAACACCAACACCCCCATCACCACCCACCACCCCATCACCACAACCACCACCAACACCACACCAAAACCCCATCACCACCACCACCAGCCCATCACCACCACCACCAACACCACCACCAACACCCCCATCACCACCAACACCCCCATCACCCCCAACACAACCACCACCACCAACACCACCATCACCAACACCATCACCATCACCAACACCCCCATCACCACCACCATCACCATCACCACCACCACCATCACCACCAACACCCCCTTCACCACCACCAACACCCCCATCACCACCACCACCACCATCACCAACAGCACCAACACCCCCATCACCACCACCACCTCTATCACCACCACCAACACCCCCATCACCACCACCACCTCTATCACCACCACCAACACCACCAACACCCCCATCACCCCCACCACCACCATCACCACCACCATCAACACCAACACCAACACCCCCATCACCACCACCACCTCTATCACCACCCCCAACACCACCAACAACCCCATCACCACCACCACCATCACCACCACCACCACCACCAACACCCCCATCACCCCCACCACCACCATCACCACCACCACCACCATCACCACCCCCATCACCACTACCACCATCACCACCACCACCACCACCACCACCATCACCACCACCACCACCACCATCACCCCCACCACCACCATCACCACCACCCCCATCACCACCCCCATCACCACCACCACCATCACCACCACCATCAACACCAACACCACCACCCCATCACCACCACCACCACCAACACCCCCATCACCACCACCACCTCTATCACCACCACCAACACCACCAACAACCCCATCACCACCACCACCATCACCACCACCACCAACAGCCCCATCACCCCCAACACCACCATCACCACCACCACCATCAACACCCCCATCACCACTACCACCATCACCACCACCACCACCATTACCAACACCACCAACACCCCCATCACCCCCATCACCCCCATCACCACGCACACACAAACATATACACGGTACAGCAATCAGTCCAGAGATGTTTAAGTCGCAGTCAGGTTTGCGTTGGGCAGAACTTATGTAAAGCTGTCCACTTCGGTTTGTTGGGGTTGCTGACAAAACGCTTGACTGGTTTGAAAATATACGGTGAAATTAAGCTAATCCTCCCCTCAGTGTCCTCTCTCATACACCCCTTACAAAATCCAAACACAAAAATTACCAATAAAACCAAATACCGTTGATACAAACCCCTTAATGAAATGTAATTTCTATGTATTACCAGGGGAAAGTTCAACAGTAACGTAGAGAGTGGATCTTTGTGAGTAGACACACACCTTGAGGTAGTCTACCTGGACAGGTAGGTATACACCTGGAGGTAGTCTACCTGGACAGGTAGGTATACACCTGGAGGTAGTCAGGGGAAAGATCAACCGTAACGTAGAGATGTGTGATGGGGGTGTTGGTGGTGGTGGTCACCACAATCACCACCAACACCACCACAATTACCACCAACACCACCAACACCCCCATAACCACCACCAACACCCCAATCACCACCAACACCACCATCACCACCACCATCACCACTACCACCATCACCCACCACCACCACCATCACTAACAACACCAACACCATCACCACCAACACCACCAACACCCCCATCACCACCACCACCACCAACACCCCATCACCACCAACACCCCATCACCACCACCACCCCCATCACCACCACAACCACCAACACCCCCATCACCACCATCACCACCAACACCAACACCCCATCACCACCAACACCCCCATCACCACCACCACCAACAACACCCCATCACCACCAACACCAACACCCCCATCACCAACACCACCCCCATCACCACCATCACCAAAATCACTACCACCACCACATTCACCACCAACACCACCACCATCACCACCAACACCACCAACACCCCCCATCACCACCACCACCACCAACACCCCATCACCACCAACACCCCCATCACCACCACCACCCCCATCACCACCACAACCACCAACACCCCCATCTCCCACATCACCACCAACACCAACACCCCATCACCACCACCACCACCACACCCCCATCACCACCAACACCCCATCACCACCACCACCCCCATCACCACCACAACCACCAACACCCCCATCTCCCACATCACCACCAACACCAACACCCCATCACCACCACCACCAACACCCCCATCACCCCCACCACCACCATCACCACCACCATCACCACCACCACCAACACCCCCATCACCACCATCATTACCAACACCAACACCCCATCACCACCACCACCAACACCCCCATCACCACCATCATTACCAACACCAACACCCCATCACCTCCACCACCATAACCCCCATCACCACCATCACCACCAACACTCCCATCACCACCACCACCTCTATCACCACCACCAACACCACCAACAACCCCACCACCACCACCACCACCAACACCCCATCACCACCACCACCACCACCACCATCACCACCAACACCCACCACCACCACCACCAACACCCCCCAACACCAACACCACCAACACCACCACCACCACCAACTCCACCAACACCCCCCAACACCAACACCACCAAAACCACCACCACCACCACCAACAACACCCCCAACACCAACACCATCAACACCCCCCCAACACCAACACCACCCCCATCACCACCACCACCACCACCAACAACCCCATCCCCACCACCACTACCACCATCCCCATCACCACCACCACAGACACCCCTATCACCACCACCACCACCATCCCCATCACCACCACGACCACCATCACCACCACCACCAACACCCCCATCACCACCACCACCACCACCATCCCCATCAACACCCACCACCAACATCACCACCATCACCACCAACACCCCCATCACCACCATCACCACCAACACCAACACCCCATCACCACCAACACCCCCATCACCACCACCAACACCCCATCACCACCAACACCCCCATCACCAACACCACCCCCATCACCACCATCACCACAATCACTACCACCACCACATTCACCACCAACACCACCACCATCACCACTAACACCACCAACACCCCCATCACCCACCACCACCAACACCCCATCACCACCAACACCCCCATCACCACCACCACCCCCATCACCACCACAACCACCAACACCCCATCACCACCAACACCCCCATCACCAACACCACCCCCATCACCACCCTCACCACAATCACTACCACCACCACATTCACCACCAACACCACCACCATCACCACTAACACCCCCATCACCCCCATCACCACCATCACCACCATCACCAACACCCCATCACCACCAACACCCCCATCACCACCACCATCACCAACACCAACACCCCATCACCACCAACACCCCCATCACCACCACCACCACCAACACCCCATCACCACCAACACCCCCATCACCAACACCACCCCCATCACCACCATCACCACAATCACTACCACCACCACATTCACCACCAACACCACCACCATCACCACCAACACCATCAACACCCCCATCATCACCACCACCACCAACACCCCATCACCACCAACACCCCCATCACCACCACCACCCCCATCACCACCACAACCACCAACACCCCCCATCACCACCATCACCACCAACACCAACACCCCATCACCACCACCACCAACACCCCCATCACCCCCACCTCCCCCATCACCACCACCATCACCACTACCACCATCACCAGCACCACCATCACCAACACCACCAACACCCCCATCACCACCATCATTACCAACACCAACACCCCATCACCACCACCACCATAACCCCCATCACCACCATCACCACCAACACTCCCATCACCACTACCACCTCTATCACCACCCCCAACACCACCAACAACCCCACCACCACCACCACCACCAACACCCCCATCACCACCACCACCACCATCACCACCAACACCACCACCACCACCACCAACACCCCCATCACCACCACCACCACCACCAACACCCCCATCACCACCACCACCCCCACCACCACCAACACCCCGCAACACCAACACGACCACCACCACCACCACCAACACCACCAACTCTGCTTCCCTGCCTCAGATCAGGTCTCAAAGATTTCAACCAAGGCCACCAAACCAGCTCCAGACCTGACTTCTCTCCCAGTTGGTATTTGAACTACCTTACGTCCCTGCAGCTATAGCTCCCCCCGATGGCCCAGCAGGCCGACATTCTCTCAGCATATCTCTTTCAGCATACTGCTTCCTCTACACCCCCTCCTCCTCTCATGTCTCTGCCGCCGGTGTAACTGGTTTCCGGGTTTCAGCTCTGGCCTCCAGGCTCCGTTGCTTGCTCTTTACAGCCTCCGGCTCCTCTCCTCCCTCAGGTCCCACTGGCCCCATGACCGCTGCTCCGGCAGCGGCTCACTCTCTCTATCTGCCAGTGACAACCTCTCTCAGCATCCTGCTTCCTTTACCCTCTGCCTCCTCCACATCCCCTCCTACTCAGCCAGTAACGACACCTCACATCCCCTCCTACTCAGCCAGTAAAGACACCCCTCTCTACGCTGGGATTAGGTTTTTCTCCAACACAGCCTCTCTACGCTGGGATTAGGTTTTTCTCCAACACAGCCTCTCCATGCTGGGATTAGGTTATTTCTCCAACACAGCCTCTCTACGCTGGGATTAGGTTATTTCTCCAACACAGCCTCTCTACGCTGGGATTAGGTTATTTCTCCAACACAGCCTCTCTATGCTGGGATTAGGTTATTTCTCCAACACAGCCTCTCTATGCTGGGATTAGGTTATTTCTCCAACACAGCCTCTCTACGCTGGGATTAGGTTATTTCTCCAACACAGCCTCTCTATACTGGGATTAGGTTATTTCTCCAACACAGCCTCTCTACGCTGGGATTAGGTTATTTCTCCAACACAGCCTCTTTACGCTGGGATTAGGTTATTTCTCCAACACAGCCTCTCTACGCTGGGATTAGGTTATTTCTCCAACACAGCCTCTCTATGCTGGGATTAGGTTATTTCTCCAACACAGCCTCTCTATGCTGGGATTAGGTTATTTCTCCAACACAGCCTCTCTACGCTGGGATTAGGTTATTTCTCCAACACAGCCTCTCTACACTGGGATTAGGTTATTTCTCCAACAAAGCCTCTCTATGCTGGGATTAGGTTATTTCTCCAACACAGCCTCTCTATGCTGGGATTAGGTTATTTCTCCAACACAGCCTCTCTACGCTGGGATTAGGTTATTTCTCCAACACAGCCTCTCTATGCTGGGATTAGGTTATTTCTCCAACACAGCCTCTCTACGCTGGGATTAGGTTATTTCTCCAACACATCCTCTCTATGCTGGGATTAGGTTATTTCTCCAACACAGCCTCTCTATGCTGGGATTAGGTTATTTCTCCAACACAGCCTCTCTATGCTGGGATTAGGTTATTTCTCCAACACAGCCTCTCCATGCTGGGATTAGGTTATTTCTCCAACACAGTCTCTCTATGCTGGGATTAGGTTATTTCTCCAACACAGTCTCTCCATGCTGGGATTAGGTTATTTCTCCAACACAGTCTCTCTACACTGGGACTGATGTTTCTTTTGCCTTTCTTTTACTTCCTGCCATGTTCCAAGTTTCCATCCTCATCTTCTACCTACATCCCTTCTCCTCATGTCAGACATCACCCTCCTCCTCGTCTACCTACATCCCTTCTCCACATGTCAGACATCACCATCCTCATCGTCTACCTACATCCCTTCTCCATATGTCAGACATCACCTTCCTCATCGTCTACCTACATCCCTTCTCCTCATGTCAGACATCACCATCCTCATCGTCTACCTACATCCCTTCTCCACATGTCAGACATCACCTTCCTCATCGTCTACCTACATCCCTTCTCGACATGTCAGACATCACCATCCTCATCGTCTACCTACATCCCTTCTCCACATGTCAGACATCACCATCCTCAAAAAAGATACCTTCACCATCAAACACAGTAAACTGATCAGTTTGGCAGAACCACAACAGTCTGTCTGTTCCGGTTAACATCTACCCTAAGCCCTTACCAACCACTCACCAACTTCCTACAGATCAAACAATCTCAGCATGCATCTCCATATGATCACCAAATCTGGTTTCATCACCTTACCAAAGGTTTCATTCCCATCTGAGACTAATACTATCTCTGTATGGCTATCCTGATGCTCAATTCTCAGGACTCTTCATCCACATTGGAGCCGCATCCACGGGCACCTCGACACGGCATCCCAGAACTCCTCTCCCGCCTATCATTGTTACATCCGCTCTGACATCAACAAGATCCGGAGAGCATCAACAACATGCTCCTCTCTCAGAACCTGCATTAACTCATGCACCGTCTTCTAGTCCCTGCCTCCTTTAATGAACACCATCTACCTCACGCATCGAATCCTACCCAACAAGCCACTAGAGGATTGGCTTCCTAGCTGAGCTTGGTTCCTCTCAAGGTTTTCTTACATCAAGGGAGTTTCTTTTTCCTTGCCACTGTTGTTTCTGCTTGCTCTTTCCGGAGTCTAAGGTTTGGTGACTTTGTGGGCATCTCGTCCATACACTGTACTACCTCAACTACATTAGTCTTCCCTGTGGTTCAGTTGGTAGAGCATGGTATTTGTAACGCCAGCATGGTGTGTGCAACGCCAGGGTTGCGGGTTTGATTCCCACGGGGGGCCAGTACAATTTTTTTTGAAATTTTTTAAATGCACAAAATGAAATGTATGCATTCACTACTGTAAGTCGCTCTGGATAAGAGTGTCTGCTAAATGACTAAAATGTAAAAAAAAAAATGTATATTGACAACCATTCAGCACCTGCAAGTCCAGAACAGCTTCCTTCCTCTCCAGGTTCTGACTAATTTGGAGTTCTCTTTTGGGGGATTAGCATCACCACAGCAACCTAACTACCACGACCTGACTATGTCTACCTGAGACTCAAAGCCAAACCATACAGAGTCCACCCCCCTCGGCTTCATCTGGGCCATTCTCATTCCCCTCCTAAATCCTTCTAACAGCCAATCAATTTCCTAAATAAACATTCTAAACCAATGCTAATGTCTGGTCCTTAAACTCGTGAAATAAATATCTATTTCCCAGAGGTATTTGACTGAATACCGGAATGGGAGGATGAAATCTCAATCTCAATCTCTCTCTCTCTCTCTCTTTCTCTCTCTCTCTCTCTCTCTCTCCAGCCCCTGTTATATAGCCATGCTGTTGACCTCCAGCTTGATCCTGTCCAGGTAAACCGGGTTGACGGGGGAGATAATGAACAAAAGAGCATTTATTTTACAGGTGGAGTGACATGGCATATCCACGCCGCTCCACCCTCTCGCTCCGTCTCCTGTCCTCCTCTCTCTCTCATTGACAGATATTGTAATTCACTGCAGATTCCCATAAAGCTGGGTGGCCAAGCCGCGGCCGGCTGGGGCCCTGTATAGGTTTAACTAACAGAGAGCCCTACTCATGCTGGGTGGCCAAGCTGGAGCCCTGGATAGATTGGACTAACAGAGAGCCCTACTCATGCTGGGTCTAGGTCTTATTAACCTGGATTAATTTTGAAGAGCAAAGGGCTCCTTACATCCGAATAAAATGAAAATCAATAAATTGAATGTTCAGGTCAGGATGTCAAGTTGACACGATTATCGACTGACATGCCTGGAAGTTAGGCTGGGAGGGTTTTTTAACGAGCGGAGGAGGAGGAGGAGGAGGAGGAGGAGGAAGGGGGCGAAAGAGGCAGAAAATGAGAGAAGGGGAGAGAGAGAGAGAGAGATCCTTAATGACTTTATTCCAGGGAAGAGAAGTACTTCCATGTGTCTCTCTTTACACGCTAGAGCTGCATTCCTATAAACAAGGACATGTCAGAAAAGAATGCTTATTACCTCTCCTCGTTTAGAGCCGGTGGATTGGTCGCTTTGAATGGCACGGTTGTCACGGTAACCCTTCTGGGTTTGTCAGACATGTTTGTTTTCCACAGAAAGAATTATTATCCAAATGTTTGATTTTTACCCGTTTGTTTAGCTAACTTTTCCATTGACATTTATTCTAACTTAGATTATTTCTCACTAAGTATGTTACATCTGTCGATCTTTTCATATATACAACACATAAAAAAAAAAACATTAATAAAAGTGATGGAATTTTGTCATTTGTAATCCTGCAAATGTTTGTACAACTTTTTTGTACAAACACACATTCGTCTTTCTCGCAAAGGCCGGGGCAATAAAGTACCAGTCCTTATCTAACCTTCCTTTCTAGTTGACTGGATGTGAAACTGGGGCCTAACAAAGGGCCTGGCTATCTCTCTTACTAACCCAAACTAACCATCTTACTAACCCAAACTAACCATCTTACTAACCCAAACTAACCATCTTACTAACCCAAACTGACCATCTTACTAACCCAAACTAACCATCTTACTAACCCAAACTAACCATCTTACTAACCCAAACTGACCATCTTACTAACCCAAACTGACCATCTTACTAACCCAAACTAACCATCTTACTAACCCAAACTAACCATCTTACTACCCAAACTAACCATCTTACTAACCCAAACTAACCATCTTACTAACCCAAAACTAACCATCTTACTAACCCAAACGACCATCTTACTAACCCAAACTAACCATCTTACTAACCCAAACTAACCATCTTACTAACCCAAACTAACCATCGTTACTAACCCAAACTACCATCTTACTACCCCAAACTGAACCATCTTACTAACCCAAACTAACCATCTTACTAACCCCAAACTAACCATCTTACTAACCCAAACTAACCATCTTACTAACCCAAACTAACCATCTTACTAACCCAAACTGACCATCTTACTAACCCAAACTGACCATCTTACTAACCCAAACTAACCATCTTACTAACCCAAACTAACCATCTTACTAACCCAAACTACATCTTACTAACCCATAAACTGAACCATTCTTACTAAACCCAAACTAACCATCTTACTAAACCCAAACTAACCATCTTACTAACCCAAACTAACCCATCTTACTAACCCAAACTCACCATCTTACTAACCCAAACTAACCATCTTACTAACCCAAACTAACCATCTTACTAACCCAAACTACCCATCTTACTAACCCAAACTAACCATCTTACTAACCCAAACTAACCATCTTACTAACCCAAACTAACCATCTTACTAACCCAAACTAACCATCTTACTAACCCAAACTAACCATCTTACTAACCCAAACTAACCATCTTACTAACCCAAACTAACCATCTTACTAACCCTAACTAATAGGGATGTGCATCTTTCCTTTTCGAGGCAATTCGATACGTATGTAGATACATGGGCTCTGCTGATGGAACTCATGGTATGGATCTGTTTGAGATGACTATAGTGTGTGTACTATGTAGGAACCTCATCTGAGCCACGAAGGAGTCTAGGCATCTACCACCCCACTACCACTAGTAAAAAAAGTAGTAAAATGGATTAGTAAGATGGTTAGTAAGGGCTAGTTAGAGTTAGTAAAATGGTTAGTAAGGGCTAGTTAGAGTTAGTAAGATGGTTAGTACGGGTTAGTTAGGATTAGTAAAATGGTTAGTAATGGTTAGTTAGGATTAGTAAAATGGTTAGTAATGGTTAGTTAGGATTAGTAAAATGGTTAGTAATGGTTAGTTAGGATTAGTAAAATGGTTAGTAATGGTTAGTTAGGATTAGTAAAATGGTTAGTAAGGGTTAGTTAGGATTAGTAAAATGGTTAGTAAGGGTTACTTAGTAGGGATTTAGCGATTCACTGGTACTCGTTGGTCCCCGATTCAAATGTTTAAGATACAAGTGCATCTATCCATGGACCCTAAACCAATCCAAATTTAGCATGCATCAGTCAGAAAATAGATTCTGACGTTACGAATCGCCGGTTCTTTAACATCTGTTGCTGATATTACATTCTACCTTCCGACAATATTTATTGTCCTGTCCTTCAGTGTAGAACCGACTTTCAGTCTACTGACTTGATTACCAGTCCTCCTTCAAGACTTTGAGTCAAACCAAGTTGATTGGTTAAAATAAGTCTTCTGACCTCAATGGGACTTCCTGGATAAATAAAGATTAAATTAAAAACATGAACATGGGGCTCCCGAGTGGCGCAGCGGTCTAAGGCACTGCATTTCAGTGCAAGAGTTGTCACTACAGACCCAGGTTTGATTCCAGGCTGAATCACAACCGTGATTGGGAGTCCCATAGGGCGGCACACAATTGGCCCAGCGTCGTCCGGGTTTGGCCGGGGGTAGGCCGTCATTGCAAATAAGAATTTGTAAATAAAGGTAAAATGAAAAGGTCCTAACCATTTTGACTCTCTCCACGTACACCTGCCTCTCACACCTGAACCACATTAGTCACTGTCTGTCATTCACTACATGATCAATAATGTAGGAAGGGCAGCCTTACAAGGAGGCCATCTCATCATGGGGGCATTAATATCTAAACAGTGTCTGCTTCCTTCCTTCCTTCACTCCCTCCTTCCTTCTTTCCCTCCCTCCTGGCAATGACATACACTACCGGTTAAACATTTACAACACCTACTCATTCAAGGGTTTTTCTTTATTTTTTACTTTTTTCTACATTGTAGAATAAAAGTGAAGACATCAAAACTATGAAATAACACATACTGTAAGGAATCATGTGGTAACCAAATAAAGTGTTAAACAAATCAAAATATATTTTATAATTGAGATTCTTCAAATAGTCATCCTTTACCTTGATGACAGCTTTGCACACTCTTGGCATTCTCTCAACCAGCTTCACCTGGAATGCTTTTCCAACAATCTTTAAGGAGTTCCCACATATGCTGAGCACTCATTGGCTGCTTTTCCTTCACTCTGCGGTCCGACTCATCCCAAACCATCTCAATTTGGTTGGGGTCGGGGAATTGTGGAGGCCAGGTCATCTGATGCAGCACTCCATCACTCTCCTTCTTGGTCAAATAGCTCTTACACAGTCTGGAGGTGTGTTGGGTCATTGTCCTGCTGAAACACAAATGATAGTCCCACTAAGCCCAAACCAGATGGGAACTGCCGTATCGCTGCAGAATGCTGTGGTAGCCATGCTGGTTAAGTGTGCCTTGAATTCTAAATAACTCACAGACAGTGTCACCACTAAAGCACCCCCACACCATCACGCCTCCTCCTCCATGCTTCACGGTGGGAACCCCACATACAGAGATCAGCCGTTCAGAGCACACCGCGTCTCACAAAGACACAGCGGTTGGAACCAAAAATCTCAAATTTGGACTCATCAGACCAAAGGACAGATTTTCACCGGTCTAATGTCCATTGCTCATGTTTCTTGGTCCAAGCAAGTCTCTTCTTATTATTGGTGTCCTTTAGTAATGGTTTCTTTGCCGCAATTCGACCATGAAAGCCGGATTTACACAGTCTCCTCTGAACAGTTGATGTTGAGATGTGTCTGTTACTTGAACTCTGTGAAGCATTTATTTGGGCTGCAATTTCTGAGGCTGGTAACTCTAATGAACGTATCCTCTGCAGCAGAAGTAACTCTGGGTCTTCTATTCCTGTGGTGGTCCTCATGAGAGCCAGTTTCATCATATCGCTTGATGCTTTTTGTGATGGCACATGAAGAAACTTTCAAAGTTCTTGAAATGTTTCGTATTGACTGACCTTCATGTCTTAAAGTAATGATGGACTGTCATTTTTCTTTGCTTTCTTTGAGCTGTTCTTGCCATAATATGGACTTGGTCTTTTACCAAATAGGGCTATCTTCTGTATACCTGTCTACCTTGTCACAACACAACAGATTGGCTCAAACGCATTAAGAAGGAAAGATATTCCACAATTTAACTTTTAAGAATGCATTCCAGGTGACTACGTCATGAAGCTGGTTGAGAGAATGCCAAGAGTGTGCAAAGCTGTCATCAAGGTAAAGGGTGGCTACTTTGAATAATCTCAAATATACAATATATTTTGACTTGTTTATTAACAGTTTTTTTGGTTACTACGTGATTCCATAAGTGTTATTTTATAGTAGTGATGTTTTCACTATTATTCTACAATGTAGAAAATATTTTAAAAAATAAAGAAAAACCCTTGACTGACTAGGTGTTGTAAAACCTTTGGACCGGTAGTGTACATGTTGCCAAGGCAACAGCCAACTGATCTGTACAGGACAAAAAAAAAGAAGGATCCTCTTTAGAAATGACCAAGTCTCCATTTACAAGGTGCACTACCTTTGAGGTCATCCCATAGGGCTCTGATCAAAAGTAGTGCACTATATAGTGGACACTGATCATTTATGTTGTGATTATCTGTGTGTCAAAACACTTCAAGAGGAAGAATCATTGTTACATTAGCAGTTTACAGATACCTGTTATGGGCTTTGGTTTTTCCATTCGCATTTTTATTTAAGTTGGACATTAACATGTTTGGTGCACCGATTGGTGTCACCTCGTTAGTCAGTATGTGTTACACCTGTGCTGGCTTGTCCATCTCTTCAGTCAAAAGGTGTTTCACTTGTGTTGGTGCAGGTGATTTTTAGAAGCGACTGGCACAGTTCTCCGGGTTGACTTGAGAGATGTGGAGGGTTAACACCTTTAGTTGGCTCTCCCTATTTGAATTTATCTGATGTTCTTTGTTTCATTTAGTTTGCCTCTTCTGGGGCATATTTAGTGGGTCTCACGGTGGGTGTCTTTTCAAATCAAATGTATTTATAAAGCCCTTCTTACATCAGCTGATATCTCAAAGTGCTGTACAGAAACCCAGCCTAAAACCCCAAACAGCAAGCAATGCAGGTGTAGAAGCACGGTGGCTAGGAAAAACTCCCTAGAAAGGCCAAAACCTAGGAAGAAACCTAGAGAGGAACCAGGCTATGAGGGGTGGCCAGTCCTCTTCTGGCTGTGCCGGGTGGAGATTATAACAGCACATGGGCTAGATGTTCAAACGTTCATAGATGACCAGCATGGTCAAATAATAATAATCACAGTAGTTGGCGAGGGTGCAACAAGTCAGCACTTCAAGAGGAAATGCCAGTTGGCTTTTCATAGCCGATCATTGAGAGTATCTCTACCGCACCTGCTGTCTCTAGAGAGTTGAAAACAGCAGGTCTGGGACAGGTAGCACTTTTAAGTTCCAGTTGTTGTTGCTAGGCAACTTTCAGTGGACACCCCCATGATTGTCTTTCAGAACCCTTCTTAAAACCCCACCTGTTTTGTTTTGGTTGTTGTAAGAAACTCTTTGTTAGCTCTCCCTTTTCTTTTTGAGAGACAATTTTATGGTGTCTTGTTGGGGAACGCAACAAAAATAAAAGGGGTAGGACAGCTAGCGAAGCCTCACTCGGGACATACCTGTACGGTGTCAGGGCCGGAGCTAGAGTTACACAGCACCGCCAGGCTGGACACAATGGACCAACAGCAGAATAGAATCCAGTGGATTCTGGGTAAGATCCAGATAGAGCTGGCACTCTGAGGACTGAGACTGACCCCCGGCTGCGTTTCAATCCACAAACGATGCCCCCCTCTGTTCTTGTTTGCTTCCCTTGTTGGGAGGGAGGAGCTGTCGGCACCACCATCACTTTAGCCTCTGCTGAGTCTCCAACAACCGAATCTTCAGCTGTTCAGGGGAATTGGAAAGAGAGCTTGTGACACGACTTCCTCTTTTGGAAGTTAACAAGGCGACACTCCATCTTAACTCCTCCTCCACATTTACTGGATTGGTTGAACAGTGCAGAAGAGAACCTCCCCCGACAGTTGTTTTCTTTTCGTCAATACCAGTACGTAGGGAATCTAGTTTCAGACCAGTACGTAGGGATCTAGTTTCAGACCAGTATGTAGGGGATCTAGTTTCAGACCAGTATGTAGGGAATCTAGTTTCAGACCAGTATGTAGGGAATCTAGTTTCAGACCAGTATGTAGAGGATCTAGTTTCAGACCAGTATGTAGGGGATCTAGTTTCAGACCAGTATGTAGGGGGATCTAGTTTCAGACCAGTATGTAGGGGGATCTAGTTTCAGACCAGTATGTAGGGGATCTAGTTTCAGACCAGTATGTAGGGGATCTAGTTTCAGACCAGTATGTAGGGGATCTAGTTTCAGACCAGTATGTAGGGGATGTAGTTTCAGACCGGTATGTAGGGGATCTAGTTTCAGACCAGTATGTAGGGGATCTAGTTTCAGACCAGTATGTAGGGGATCTAGTTTCAGACCAGTATGTAGGGGGATCTAGTTTCAGACCAGTATGTAGAGGATCTAGTTTCAGACCAGTATGTAGGGGGATCTAGTTTCAGACCAGTATGTAGGGGGATCTAGTTTCAGACCAGTATGTAGGGGGATCTAGTTTCAGACCAGTATGTAGAGGATCTAGTTTCAGACCAGTATGTAGGGGGATCTAGTTTCAGACCAGTATGTAGGGGATCTAGTTTCAGACTAGTATGTAGGGGGATCTAGTTTCAGACCAGTACGTAGGGAATCTAGTTTCAGACCAGTATGTAGGGAATCTAGTTTCAGACCAGTATGTAGGGGATCTAGTTTCAGACCAGTATGTAGGGAATCTAGTTTCAGACCAGTATGTAGGGGATCTAGTTTCAGACCAGTATGTAGGGGGATCTAGTTTCAGACCAGTATGTAGGGATCTAGTTTCAGACTAGTATGTAGGGGGATCTAGTTTCAGACCAGTATGTAGGGGATCTAGTTTCAGACCAGTATGTAGGGGATCTAGTTTCAGACCAGTATGTAGGGAATCTAGTTTCAGACCAGTATGTAGGGGGATCTAGTTTCAGACCAGTATGTAGGGGGATCTAGATTCAGACCAGTATGTAGGGAATCTAGTTTCAGACCAGTATGTAGGGGGATCTAGTTTCAGACCAGTATGTAGGGGGATCTAGATTCAGACCAGTATGTAGGGGATCTAGTTTCAGACCAGTATGTAGGGGTATCTAGTTTCAGACCAGTATGTAGGGGGATCTAGTTTCAGACCAGTATGTAGGGGGATCTAGATTCAGACCAGTATGTAGGGGATCTAGTTTCAGACCAGTATGTAGGGGAATCTAGTTTCAGACCAGTATGTAGGGGGATCTAGTTTCAAGCTTTTTTTTCTTCCTGTTTTTGGTTTTGAGGACATGCTTTGGTAATTCCTGTTCCTTCTGTACTAAAAGGAAGTTTCTCCAAGTACCAAGTACTTCCTGATCCCAGGATGCCCGGCTGTATTTCAATCCACAAACGATGCCCCACTCTTTTCTTGTTTGCTTCCTTTTGTTGGGAGACAGTCTACAGGCTGGACAATGAAAGCACAGAGAGGGGAGCATACTGCTGTTATTGTCTGCTGAGAGGAGGAGGAGGAGGAGGAGGAGGGAGGAGGAAGAGGAGGTTAAACATGGTTCAATCAAACGAAACGATAGAGCGAGATAATAAAGGACTTGAGATGGCAGTAACACTTTCTAACTCAACGCATTGTCTACTATCAGAAGAATATCTTTATTAAATACTACAGCCCCCCGCCCCCCAAAATAAAATAACCCTGACACCCTTGCCTTCTTTACACTGAATCTTACTAGCACTGACTTTCCTGATAACTACTTTATGGAGGAAAAATGTACTGACTACTACTGTGATGTGTGGTTGTCCCACCTAGCTATCTGTAGATGGATGTGCTAACTACTACTGTGATGTGTGGTTGTCCCACCTAGCTATCTGTAGATGAATGTACTGACTACGACTGTGGTGTGTGGTTGTCCCACCTAACTATCTGTAGATGGATGTACTAACTACGACTGCGATGTGTGGTTGTCCCACCTAGCTATCTGTAGATGGATGTGCTAACTACTACTGTGATGTGTGGTTGTCCCACCTAGCTATCTGTAGATGGATGTACTAACTACTACTGTGATGTGTGGTTGTCCCACCTAGCTATCTGTAGATGGATGTGCTAACTACTACTGTGATGTGTGGTTGTCCCACCTAGCTATCTGTAGATGGATGTACTAACTACGACTGCGATGTGTGGTTGTCCCACCTAACTATCTGTAGATGGATGCACTAACTACTACTGTGATGTGTGTTTGTCCCACCTAGCTATCTGTAGATGGATGCACTAACTACTACTGTGATGTGTGGTTGTCCCACCTAGCTATCTGTAGATGAATGTACTGACTACGACTGCGATGTGTGGTTGTCCCACATAACTATCTGTAGATGGATGCACTAACTACTACTGTGATGTGTGGTTGTCCCACCTAGCTATCTGTAGATGGATGTACTAACTACTACTGTGATGTGTGGTTGTCCCACCTAGCTATCTGGAGATGGATGTACTAACTACGACTGCGATGTGTGGTTGTCCCACCTAGCTATCTGGAGATGGATGTACTAACTACGACTGCGATGTGTGGTTGTCCCACCGAGCTATCTGTAGATGAATGTACTGACTACGACTGTGGTGTGTGGTTGTCCCACCTAGCTATCTGGAGATGAATGTACTAACTACGACTGTGGTGTGTGGTTGTCCCACCTAGCTATCTGTAGATGGATGCACTAACTACGACTGAGGTGTGTGGTTGTCCCACCTAGCTATCTGTAGATGAATGTACTGACTACTACTGTGATGTGTGGTTGTCCCACCTAGCTATCTGTAGATGAATGTACTGACTACTACTGTGATGTGTGGTTGTCCCACCTAGCTATCTGTAGATGGATGTACTAACTACGACTGTGGTGTGTGGTTGTCCCACCTAGCTATCTGTAGATGGATGTGCTAACTACTACTGTGATGTGTGGTTGTCCCACCTAGCTATCTGGAGATGGATGTACTAACTACGACTGCGATGTGTGGTTGTCCCACCTAGCTATCTGTAGATGAATGTACTGACTACGACTGTGGTGTGTGGTTGTCCCACCTAGCTATCTGTAGATGGATGTACTGACTACTACTGTGATGTGTGGTTGTCCCACCTAGCTATCTGTAAATGGATGTACTAACTACGACTGTGGTGTGTGGTTGTCCCACCTAGCTATCTGTAGATGGATGTGCTAACTACTACTGTGATGTGTGGTTGTCCCACCTAGCTATCTGTAGATGGATGTACTGACTACTACTGTGATGTGTGGTTGTCCCACCTAGCTATCTGTAGATGGATGCACTAACTACTACTGTGATGTGTGGTTGTCCCACCTAACTATCTGTAGATGGATGCACTAACTACTACTGTGATGTGTGGTTGTCCCACCTAACTATCTGTAGATGGATGCACTAACTACTACTGTGATGTGTGGTTGTCCCACCTAGCTATCTGTAGATGGATGCACTAACTACTACTGTGATGTGTGGTTGTCCCACCTAGCTATCTGTAGATGGATGTACTAACTACTACTGTGATGTGTGGTTGTCCCACCTAACTATCTGTAGATGGATGCACTAACTACTACTGTGATGTGTGGTTGTCCCACCTAGCTATCTGTAGATGGATGCACTAACTACGACTGTGATGTGTGGTTGTCCCACCTAGCTATCTGTAGATGGATGTACTAACTACTACTGTGATGTGTGGTTGTCCCACCTAACTATCTGTAGATGGATGCACTAACTACTACTGTGATGTGTGGTTGTCCCACCTAGCTATCTGTAGATGGATGTACTAACTACGACTGCGATGTGTGGTTGTCCCACCTAACTATCTGTAGATGGATGTACTAACTACTACTGTGATGTGTGGTTGTCCCACCTAGCTATCTGTAGATGGATGCACTAACTACGACTGTGATGTGTGGTTGTCCCACCTAGCTATCTGTAGATGGATGTACTAACTACTACTGTGATGTGTGGTTGTCCCACCGAGCTATCTGTAGATGGATGTACTAACTACGACTGTGATGTGTGGTTGTCCCACCTAACTATCTGTAGATGGATGTGCTAACTACGACTGCGATGTGTGGTTGTCCCACCTAACTATCTGTAGATGGATGTACTAACTACTACTGTGATGTGTGGTTGTCCCACCTAGCTATCTGTAGATGGATGCACTAACTACGACTGTGATGTGTGGTTGTCCCACCTAACTATCTGTAGATGGATGTACTAACTACGACTGTGATGTGTGGTTGTCCCACCTAGCTATCTGTAGATGGATGTACTGACTACTACTGTGATGTGTGGTTGTCCCACCTAGCTATCTGTAAATGGATGTACTAACTACGACTGTGGTGTGTGGTTGTCCCACCTAGCTATCTGTAGATGGATGTGCTAACTACTACTGTGATGTGTGGTTGTCCCACCTAGCTATCTGTAGATGGATGTACTGACTACTACTGTGATGTGTGGTTGTCCCACCTAGCTATCTGTAGATGGATGCACTAACTACTACTGTGATGTGTGGTTGTCCCACCTAACTATCTGTAGATGGATGCACTAACTACTACTGTGATGTGTGGTTGTCCCACCTAACTATCTGTAGATGGATGCACTAACTACTACTGTGATGTGTGGTTGTCCCACCTAGCTATCTGTAGATGGATGCACTAACTACTACTGTGATGTGTGGTTGTCCCACCTAGCTATCTGTAGATGGATGCACTAACTACGACTGTGATGTGTGGTTGTCCCACCTAGCTATCTGTAGATGGATGTACTAACTACTACTGTGATGTGTGGTTGTCCCACCTAACTATCTGTAGATGGATGCACTAACTACTACTGTGATGTGTGGTTGTCCCACCTAGCTATCTGTAGATGGATGCACTAACTACGACTGTGATGTGTGGTTGTCCCACCTAGCTATCTGTAGATGGATGTACTAACTACTACTGTGATGTGTGGTTGTCCCACCTAACTATCTGTAGATGGATGCACTAACTACTACTGTGATGTGTGGTTGTCCCACCTAGCTATCTGTAGATGGATGTACTAACTACGACTGCGATGTGTGGTTGTCCCACCTAACTATCTGTAGATGGATGTACTAACTACTACTGTGATGTGTGGTTGTCCCACCTAGCTATCTGTAGATGGATGCACTAACTACGACTGTGATGTGTGGTTGTCCCACCTAGCTATCTGTAGATGGATGTACTAACTACTACTGTGATGTGTGGTTGTCCCACCGAGCTATCTGTAGATGGATGTACTAACTACGACTGTGATGTGTGGTTGTCCCACCTAGCTATCTGTAGATGGATGTACTAACTACGACTGCGATGTGTGGTTGTCCCACCTAACTATCTGTAGATGGATGTGCTAACTACTACTGTGATGTGTGGTTGTCCCACCTAGCTATCTGGAGATGGATGTACTAACTACTACTGTGATGTGTGGTTGTCCCACCTAACTATCTGTAGATGGATGTACTAACTACGACTGCGATGTGTGGTTGTCCCACCTAACTATCTGTAGATGGATGTGCTAACTACGACTGCGATGTGTGGTTGTCCCACCTAACTATCTGTAGATGGATGTACTAACTACTACTGTGATGTGTGGTTGTCCCACCTAGCTATCTGTAGATGGATGCACTAACTACGACTGTGATGTGTGGTTGTCCCACCTAACTATCTGTAGATGGATGTACTAACTACGACTGTGATGTGTGGTTGTCCCACCTGGCTATCTGGAGATGGATGTACTAACTACAACTGCGATGTGTGGTTGTCCCACCTAACTATCTGTAGATGAATGTACTAACTACGACTGTGATGTGTGGTTGTCCCACCTAACTATCTGTAGATGAATGTACTAACTACGACTGTGATGTGTGGTTGTCCCACCTAACTATCTGTAGATGGATGCACTAACTACGACTGCGATGTGTGGTTGTCCCACCTAACTATCTGTAGATGGATGCACTAACTACTACTGTGATGTGTGGTTGTCCCACCTAGCTATCTGTAGATGGATGCACTAACTACGACTGTGATGTGTGGTTGTCCCACCTAGCTATCTGTAGATGGATGTACTAACTACTACTGTGATGTGTGGTTGTCCCACCTAACTATCTGTAGATGGATGCACTAACTACTACTGTGATGTGTGGTTGTCCCACCTAGCTATCTGTAGATGGATGTACTAACTACGACTGCGATGTGTGGTTGTCCCACCTAACTATCTGTAGATGGATGTACTAACTACTACTGTGATGTGTGGTTGTCCCACCTAGCTATCTGTAGATGGATGCACTAACTACGACTGTGATGTGTGGTTGTCCCACCTAGCTATCTGTAGATGGATGTACTAACTACTACTGTGATGTGTGGTTGTCCCACCGAGCTATCTGTAGATGGATGTACTAACTACGACTGTGATGTGTGGTTGTCCCACCTAGCTATCTGTAGATGGATGTACTAACTACGACTGCGATGTGTGGTTGTCCCACCTAACTATCTGTAGATGGATGTGCTAACTACTACTGTGATGTGTGGTTGTCCCACCTAGCTATCTGGAGATGGATGTACTAACTACTACTGTGATGTGTGGTTGTCCCACCTAACTATCTGTAGATGGATGTACTAACTACGACTGCGATGTGTGGTTGTCCCACCTAACTATCTGTAGATGGATGTGCTAACTACGACTGCGATGTGTGGTTGTCCCACCTAACTATCTGTAGATGGATGTACTAACTACTACTGTGATGTGTGGTTGTCCCACCTAGCTATCTGTAGATGGATGCACTAACTACGACTGTGATGTGTGGTTGTCCCACCTAACTATCTGTAGATGGATGTACTAACTACGACTGTGATGTGTGGTTGTCCCACCTGGCTATCTGGAGATGGATGTACTAACTACGACTGCGATGTGTGGTTGTCCCACCTAACTATCTGTAGATGAATGTACTAACTACGACTGTGATGTGTGGTTGTCCCACCTAACTATCTGTAGATGGATGCACTAACTACGACTGTGATGTGTGGTTGTCCCACCTAACTATCTGTAGATGGATGCACTAACTACGACTGTGATGTGTGGTTGTCCCACCTAGCTATCTGTAGATGGATGCACTAACTACCGTAAGTGGCTCTGGATAAAGAGTGTCTGAAACTGAAATGTAAAACAATAAACACAAACTGCCTCTCTTCTTTTCTCCAATACTTTTACAACGCCCCTGACACTTCCAATCCTACACATAACACATCGGGAGTGCAGATGCTACTGCGGACAGTGATCAGGAAGTACAGCTGTGTGTGTGTGTGTGTGTGCGTGTGCGTGTGTGTGAGTGCGTGCGTGTGTGCGTGTGTCTTCCCAGTAGACTGTCTGTCCGAGTCCCTCCAGCTGGATGTCTCCACACGCTGATGGCTGGAGACAAAAGCCAGGGATGCTCACCACCTGTCCACACACACACACACACACACACACACACACACACACACACACACACACACACACACACACACACACACACACACACACACACACACACACACTGGCCTTTGTATCGTCTGCACACTTTGACAAACTCTGAGGAAACTTAAGAAGAAACAGTTGTAGCATTGGTGTAAGTCGGGGTGTAAACATTATAATCAGGAAGAGTTATGGCTGTATAACTTTCTACTTCTGTGAGTTATGGTATAACCTTTATATTGACCGGAGAATTACACTGAACCTTCTGTGAGTTATGGTATAACCTTTTATATTGACCGGAGAATTACACTGAACCACAACACTTCACTTTTCTATTTTTTTCATGTCACACTCTCTTTCTTTGTTTCTCTTTCTCTTTCGCTCTCTCTCTCTCTCTCTCTCTTTCTCTTTCTCTCGCTCTCTCTCTCTCTCTCTCTCTCTTCGCTCTCTCTCTCTCTCTTTCTCTTCTCTCTCTCTCGCTCTCTTTCTCTTTCTTCTCGCTCGCTCGCTCTCTCTCTCTCTCTCTCTCTCTCTTTCGCTCTCTCTCTCCTCTCTCTCTCTCGCTCCTCTCTCTCTCGATCTCTCTCGCTCTCGCTCGCTCCTCTCGCTCTCTCTTTCTCTCGCTCTCCTCTCTCTCCTCTTTCTCTCCTCTCTCTCTCGCTCTCCTCCTCTTTCTCTCCTCTTTCTCTCTCGCTCGCTCGATCTCTCTCTCTCTCTCGCTCTTTCTCTCTCGCGC
>NW_021823500.1:0-39467 GCF_901001165.1 Salmo trutta | reverse complement strand
GGTACACCATCACTAGCTAATAATACCCGGTAATACCCGGGGCTACACATCACTAGCTAATAATACACGGTGCTACACTATCACTAGTCAATAATACACGGGGCTACACTATCACTAGCTAATAATACACGTGGCTACACTATCACTAGCCAATAATACCCGGTGCTACACCATCACTAGCTAATAATACCCGGGGCTGCACTATCACTAGCTAATAATACACGGTGCTACACTATCACTAGTCAATAATACACGGGGCTACACTATCACTAGTTAATAATACACGGTGCTCTACACTATCACTAGTCAATAATACACGGGCGGCTACACTATCACTAGCTAATAATACACGGTGCTACACTATCACTAGTTAATAATACACGGTGCTACACTATCACTAGTTAATAATACACGGTGCTACACTATCACTAGTCAATAATACACGGTGCTACACTATCACTAGCTAATAATACATCGGTTGCTTACACTATCAATAGCTAATAATACACGGGGCTACACTATCACTAGCTAATAATACACGGTGCTACACTATCACTAGTTAATAATACACGGTGCTACACTATCACTAGTCAATAATACACGGGGCTACGCTAACACTAGTCAATAATATACGGTGCTACACTATCACTAGTCAATAAAACACGGTGCTACACTATCACTAGTTAATAATACACGGTGCTGCACTATCACTAGTCAATAATACACGGTGCTACACTATCACTAGCTAATAATACACGGTGCTACACTATCACTAGTCAATAATACACAGTGCTACACTATCACTAGTCAATAATACACGGTGCTACACTATCACTAGTCAATAATACATGGTGCTACACTATCACAAGTCAATAATACACGGTGCTGCACTATCACTAGTCAATAATACACGGTGCTACACTATCACTAGTCAATAAAACACGGTGCTACACTATCACTAGTTAATAATACACGGTGCTGCACTATCACTAGTCAATAATACACGGTGCTACACTATCACTAGCCAATAATACACGGTGCTGCACTATCACTAGTCAATAATACACGGTGCTACACTATCACTAGTCAATAATACACGGGGCTACACTATCACTAGTCAATAATACACGGTGCTACACTATCACTAGTCAATAATACACGGTGCTACACTATCGCTAGCTAATAATACACGGGGCTACACTATCACTAGCTAATAATACACGGGGCTACACTATCACTAGCTAATAATACACGGGGCTACACTATCACTAGTCAATAATACACGGTGCTACACTATCACTAGTCAATAATACACAGTGCTACACTATCACTAGTCAATAATACACGGTGCTACACTATCACTAGTCAATAATACACGGTGCTGCACTATCACTAGCCAATAATACACGGTGCTGCACTATCACTAGCTAATAATACACGGTGCTACACTATCACTAGTCAATAATACACGGTGCTGCACTATCACTAGTCAATAATACACGGGGCTACACTATCACTAGCTAATAATACACAGGGCTACACTATTACTAGTCAATAATACACAGTTAATACACGGTGCTACACTATCACTAGCCAATAATACCCGGTGCTACACTATCACTAGCTAATAATACACGGTGCTACATTATCACTAGTCAATAATACACGGTGCTGCACTATCACGAGTCAATAATACACGGTTAATACACGGTGCTACACTATCACTAGCCAATAATACCCGGGGCTACACCATCACTAGCTAATAATACACGGTGCTACACTATCACTAGTCAATAATACACGGGGCTACACTATCACTAGTCAATAATACACGGTGCTACACTATCACTAGTCAATAATACACGGTGCTACACTATCACTAGTCAATAATACACGGTGCTACACTATCACAAGTCAATAATACACGGTGCTACACTATCACTAGTCAATAATACACGGTTAATACACGGTGCTACACTATCACTAGTCAATAATACACGGTGCTACACTATCACTAGTCAATAATACACGGGGCTACACTATCACTAGTCAATAATACACGGTGCTACACTATCACTAGTCAATAATACACGGGGCTACACTATCACTAGTCAATAATACACGGTGCTACACTATCACTAGTCAATAATACCCGGTGCTACACTATCACTAGTCAATAATACACGGTGCTACACTATCACTAGTCAATAATACACGGTGCTACACTATCACAAGTCAATAATACACGGTGCTACACTATCACTAGTCAATAATACATGGTTAATACACGGTGCTACACTATCACTAGTCAATAATACACGGTGCTACACTATCACTAGTCAATAATACACGGTGCTACACTATCACTGGTCAATAATACACGGTGCTACACTATCACTAGTCAATAATACACGGTGCTAAACTATCACAAGTCAATAATACACGGTGCTGCACTATCACTAGTCAATAATACACGGTGCTGCACTATCACTAGTCAATAAAACACGGTGCTACACTATCACTAGTCAATAATACACGGTGCTGCACTATCACTAGTCAATAATACACGGTGCTGCACCATCACTAGCCAATAATACCCGGGGCTACACCATCACTAGTTAATAATACACGGTGCTGCACTATCACTAGTTAATAATACACGGTGCTGCACTATCACTAGTTAATAATACACGGTTAATACCCGGTGCTACACTATCACTAGTTAATAATACACGGTTAATACCCGGTGCTACACCATCACTAGTTAATAATACACGGTGCTGCACTATCACTAGTTAATAATACACGGTTAATACCCGGTGCTACACTATCACTAGCTAATAATACCCGGGGCTACACCATCACTAGCTAATAATACCTGGTTAATACCCGGTGCTACACCATCACTAGCTAATAATACACGGTTAATACCCGGTGCTACACTATCACTAGCTAATAATACCCGGGGCTACACCATCACTAGCTAATAATACCTGGTTAATACCCGGTGCTACACTATCACTAGCTAATAATACCCGGTTAATACCCGGTGCTACACCATCACTAGCTAATAATACCCGGTGCTACATCATCACTAGCCAATAATACCCGGTTAATACCCGGGGCTACACTATCACTAGCCAATAATACCCGGGGCTACACCATCACTAGCTAATAATACCCGGTTAATACCCGGGGCTACACTATCACTAGCTAATAATACACGGTGCTACACTATCACTAGTCAATAATACACGGGGCTACACTATCACTAGCTAATAATACACGTGGCTACACTATCACTAGCCAATAATACCCGGTGATACACTATCACTAGTCAATAATACACGGTGCTACACCATCACTAGCTAATAATACCCGGGGCTGCACTATCACTAGCTAATAATACACGGTGCTACACTATCACTAGTCAATAATACACGGAGCTACACTATCACTAGTTAATAATACACGGTGCTACACTATCACTAGTCAATAATACACGGGGCTACACTATCACTAGCTAATAATACACGGTGCTACACTATCACTAGTTAATAATACACGGTGCTACACTATCACTAGTCAATAATACACGGTGCTACACTATCACTAGTCAATAATACACGGTGCTACACTATCACTAGCTAATAATACACGGTGCTACACTATCACTAGCTAATAATACACGGGGCTACACTATCACTAGCTAATAATACACGGTGCTACACTATCACTAGTTAATAATACACGGTGCTACACTATCACTAGTCAATAATACACGGGGCTACGCTAACACTAGTCAATAATATACGGTGCTACACTATCACTAGTCAATAAAACACGGTGCTACACTATCACTAGTTAATAATACACGGTGCTGCACTATCACTAGTCAATAATACACGGTGCTACACTATCACTAGCTAATAATACACGGTGCTACACTATCACTAGTCAATAATACACAGTGCTACACTATCACTAGTCAATAATACACGGTGCTACACTATCACTAGTCAATAATACATGGTGCTACACTATCACAAGTCAATAATACACGGTGCTGCACTATCACTAGTCAATAATACACGGTGCTACACTATCACTAGTCAATAAAACACGGTGCTACACTATCACTAGCTAATAATACACGGTGCTACATTATCACTAGTCAATAATACACGGTGCTGCACTATCACGAGTCAATAATACACGGTTAATACACGGTGCTACACTATCACTAGCCAATAATACCCGGGGCTACACCATCACTAGCTAATAATACACGGTGCTACACTATCACTAGTCAATAATACACGGGGCTACACTATCACTAGTCAATAATACACGGTGCTACACTATCACTAGTCAATAATACACGGTGCTACACTATCACTAGTCAATAATACACGGTGCTACACTATCACAAGTCAATAATACACGGTGCTACACTATCACTAGTCAATAATACACGGTGCTACACTATCACTAGTCAATAATACACGGTGCTACACTATCACTAGTCAATAATACACGGTGCTACACTATCACTAGTCAATAATACACGGTGCTACACTATCACTAGTCAATAATACACGGGGCTACACTATCACTAGTCAATAATACACGGTGCTACACTATCACTAGTCAATAATACACGGTGCTACACTATCACTAGTCAATAATACACGGTGCTACACTATCACTAGTCAATAATACACGGTGCTACACTATCACAAGTCAATAATACACGGTGCTACACTATCACTAGTCAATAATACATGGTTAATACACGGTGCTACACTATCACTAGTCAATAATACACGGTGCTACACTATCACTAGTCAATAATACACGGTGCTACACTATCACTAGTCAATAATACACGGTGCTACACTATCACTAGTCAATAATACACGGTGCTAAACTATCACAAGTCAATAATACACGGTGCTGCACTATCACTAGTCAATAATACACGGTGCTACACTATCACTAGTCAATAAAACACGGTGCTACACTATCACTAGTCAATAATACACGGTGCTGCACTATCACTAGTCAATAATACACGGTGCTGCACCATCACTAGCCAATAATACCCGGGGCTACACCATCACTAGTTAATAATACACGGTGCTGCACTATCACTAGTTAATAATACACGGTGCTGCACTATCACTAGTTAATAATACACGGTTAATACCCGGTGCTACACTATCACTAGTTAATAATACACGGTTAATACCCGGTGCTACACCATCACTAGTTAATAATACACGGTGCTGCACTATCACTAGTTAATAATACACGGTTAATACCCGGTGCTACACTATCACTAGCTAATAATACCCGGGGCTACACCATCACTAGCTAATAATACCTGGTTAATACCCGGTGCTACACCATCACTAGCTAATAATACACGGTTAATACCCGGTGCTACACTATCACTAGCTAATAATACCCGGGGCTACACCATCACTAGCTAATAATACCTGGTTAATACCCGGTGCTACACTATCACTAGCTAATAATACCCGGTTAATACCCGGTGCTACACCATCACTAGCTAATAATACCCGGTGCTACATCATCACTAGCCAATAATACCCGGTTAATACCCGGGGCTACACTATCACTAGCCAATAATACCCGGGGCTACACCATCACTAGCTAATAATACCCGGTTAATACCCGGGGCTACACTATCACTAGCTAATAATACACGGTGCTACACTATCACTAGTCAATAATACACGGGGCTACACTATCACTAGCTAATAATACACGTGGCTACACTATCACTAGCCAATAATACCCGGTGATACACTATCACTAGTCAATAATACACGGTGCTACACCATCACTAGCTAATAATACCCGGGGCTGCACTATCACTAGCTAATAATACACGGTGCTACACTATCACTAGTCAATAATACACGGGGCTACACTATCACTAGTTAATAATACACGGTGCTACACTATCACTAGTCAATAATACACGGGGCTACACTATCACTAGCTAATAATACACGGTGCTACACTATCACTAGTTAATAATACACGGTGCTACACTATCACTAGTCAATAATACACGGTGCTACACTATCACTAGTCAATAATACATGGTGCTACACTATCACAAGTCAATAATACACGGTGCTGCACTATCACTAGTCAATAATACACGGTGCTACACTATCACTAGTCAATAAAACACGGTGCTACACTATCACTAGTTAATAATACACGGTGCTGCACTATCACTAGTCAATAATACACGGTGCTACACTATCACTAGCCAATAATACACGGTGCTGCACTATCACTAGTCAATAATACACGGTGCTACACTATCACTAGTCAAAAATACACGGGGCTACACTATCACTAGTCAATAATACACAGTGCTACACTATCACTAGTCAATAATACACGGTGCTACACTATCGCTAGCTAATAATACACGGGGCTACACTATCACTAGCTAATAATACACGGGGCTACACTATCACTAGCTAATAATACACGGGGCTACACTATCACTAGTCAATAATACACGGTGCTACACTATCACTAGTCAATAATACACAGTGCTACACTATCACTAGTCAATAATACACGGTGCTACACTATCACTAGTCAATAATACACGGTGCTGCACTATCACTAGCCAATAATACACGGTGCTGCACTATCACTAGCTAATAATACACGGTGCTACACTATCACTAGTCAATAATACACGGTGCTGCACTATCACTAGTCAATAATACACGGGGCTACACTATCACTAGTCAATAATACACGGTGCTACACTATCACTAGCTAATAATACACAGGGCTACACTATTACTAGTCAATAATACACAGTTAATACACGGTGCTACACTATCACTAGCCAATAATACCCGGTGCTACACTATCACTAGCTAATAATACACGGTGCTACATTATCACTAGTCAATAATACACGGTGCTGCACTATCACGAGTCAATAATACACGGTTAATACACGGTGCTACACTATCACTAGCCAATAATACCCGGGGCTACACCATCACTAGCTAATAATACACGGTGCTACACTATCACTAGTCAATAATACACGGGGCTACACTATCACTAGTCAATAATACACGGTGCTACACTATCACTAGTCAATAATACACGGTGCTACACTATCACTAGTCAATAATACACGGTGCTACACTATCACAAGTCAATAATACACGGTGCTACACTATCACTAGTCAATAATACACGGTTAATACACGGTGCTACACTATCACTAGTCAATAATACACGGTGCTACACTATCACTAGTCAATAATACACGGTGCTACACTATCACTAGTCAATAATACACGGTGCTACACTATCACTAGTCAATAATACACGGGGCTACACTATCACTAGTCAATAATACACGGTGCTACACTATCACTAGTCAATAATACACGGTGCTACACTATCACTAGTCAATAATACACGGTGCTACACTATCACTAGTCAATAATACACGGTGCTACACTATCACAAGTCAATAATACACGGTGCTACACTATCACTAGTCAATAATACATGGTTAATACACGGTGCTACACTATCACTAGTCAATAATACACGGTGCTACACTATCACTAGTCAATAATACACGGTGCTACACTATCACTAGTCAATAATACACGGTGCTACACTATCACTAGTCAATAATACACGGTGCTAAACTATCACAAGTCAATAATACACGGTGCTGCACTATCACTAGTCAATAATACACGGTGCTACACTATCACTAGTCAATAAAACACGGTGCTACACTATCACTAGTCAATAATACACGGTGCTGCACTATCACTAGTCAATAATACACGGTGCTGCACCATCACTAGCCAATAATACCCGGGGCTACACCATCACTAGTTAATAATACACGGTGCTGCACTATCACTAGTTAATAATACACGGTGCTGCACTATCACTAGTTAATAATACACGGTTAATACCCGGTGCTACACTATCACTAGTTAATAATACACGGTTAATACCCGGTGCTACACCATCACTAGTTAATAATACACGGTGCTGCACTATCACTAGTTAATAATACACGGTTAATACCCGGTGCTACACTATCACTAGCTAATAATACCCGGGGCTACACCATCACTAGCTAATAATACCTGGTTAATACCCGGTGCTACACCATCACTAGCTAATAATACACGGTTAATACCCGGTGCTACACTATCACTAGCTAATAATACCCGGGGCTACACCATCACTAGCTAATAATACCTGGTTAATACCCGGTGCTACACTATCACTAGCTAATAATACCCGGTTAATACCCGGTGCTACACCATCACTAGCTAATAATACCCGGTGCTACATCATCACTAGCCAATAATACCCGGTTAATACCCGGGGCTACACTATCACTAGCCAATAATACCCGGGGCTACACCATCACTAGCTAATAATACCCGGTTAATACCCGGGGCTACACTATCACTAGCTAATAATACACGGTGCTACACTATCACTAGTCAATAATACACGGGGCTACACTATCACTAGCTAATAATACACGTGGCTACACTATCACTAGCCAATAATACCCGGTGATACACTATCACTAGTCAATAATACACGGTGCTACACCATCACTAGCTAATAATACCCGGGGCTGCACTATCACTAGCTAATAATACCCGGTTAATACCCGGGGCTACACTATCACTAGCTAATAATACCCGGGGCTACACCATCACTAGCTAATAATACCCGGTTAATACCCGGTGCTACACTATCACTAGTCAATAATACCCGGTTAATACCCGGTGATACACTATCACTAGTCAATAATACACGGTGCTACACCATCACTAGCTAATAATACCCGGTGCTACACTATCACTAGCTAATAATACCCGGTTAATACCCGGGGCTACACCATCACTAGCTAATAATACCCGGTGCTACACCATCACTAGCTAATAATACCCGGTGCTACATCATCACTAGCCAATAATACCCGGTTAATCCCCGGGGCTACACTATCACTAGCCAATAATACCCGGGGCTACACCATCACTAGTCAATAATACACGGTGCTACACTATCACTAGCTAATAATACACGGTGCTACACTATCACTAGTCAATAATACCCGGTGCTACACCATCACTAGCCAATAATACCCGGTTAATACCCGGTGCTACACTATCACTAGTCAATAATACACGGTGCTACACCATCACTAGCTAATAATACCCGGGGCTACACCATCACTAGCCAATAATACCCGGTTAATACCCGGGGCTACACTATCACTAGCCAATAATACCCGGGGCTACACCATCACTAGCTAATAATACCCGGTGCTACACCATCACTAGCTAATAATACATGGTGCTGCACTATCACTAGTCAATAATACCCGGTGCTACACCATCACTAGTTAATAATACATGGTGCTGCACTATCACTAGTTAATAATACACGGTTAATACCCGGTGCTACACTATCACTAGCTAATAATACCCGGGGCTACACCATCACTAGCTAATAATACCTGGTTAATACCCGGTGCTACACCATCACTAGCTAATAATACCCGGTTAATACCCGGGGCTACACCATCACTAGCTAATAATACCCGGGCTACACCATCACTAGCTAATAATACCCGGTTAATACCCGGTGCTACACCATCACTAGCTAATAATACCTGGTTAATACCCGGTGCTACACCATCACTAGCTAATAATACCCGGTTAATACCCGGGCTACACCATCACTAGCTAATAATACCCGGTTAATACCCGGGGCTACACCATCACTAGCTAATAATACCCGGTTAATACCCGGGGCTACACCATCACTAGCTAATAATACCCGGGCTACATCATCACTAGCTAATCGTTTGAAGGCGGTCTCTTCTCTTCTCTTTTACTTTTTAATCCATGTTCCCTCCCCTCTATTCCCCCGTTCGTTCCTCTTATCACCGTTTCCTTATTGCCTTCAGCTATGAGGAAAGAGAGAGCAGAGGAAGACTGTAATTCTGTCCTGTGTTTCCACTATCAGGTCCATTAGTGTAGTACAGCCCGCAGCCCGCAGCCCGCAGCCGTAGAGCCGCTTCACCACTACCGCGCCGGGGATTCACTCTCTTTTCACATCTTACCAGCAACATTCATTATCTGTTTGCCTGCGCAGTTCAATGGATTTCTTTTTTTAAAACCCCCAGGTTTTCTACCTATCTAATATCATAGAGCAGCAGAGCCTGCAGTGACCGGTCAGGCAGCGGTACACCAAGGTACCAATCAATACGACTGGAGACTTTAGAGAAAGGATATATTAATATATATATATCTGTATATAGCTGCTACGAGGAAAAACGTCGTGGAGAAAGAGGCTGGAATTATGAAGGTATGCCGTTGAAACAAATTAAGCATTTTGTTTTGGGCGACGTTTGTTGTTTGAGGCTATTTTGTAATCTATTTGCTATAGTTACCATTTCACCATGTATTCAACAAGACGCGTTCTGCTCTGTTCAGAACATGCCTACTAGGCTATTGCTCTGATGCCATAATGAACAAAGCAAGGTTAGCCTTTTATGTGATCCATTTATGTCAGAATTTATTGTCCTCCAATACGTTGCATTTGCCCCGGGGTCCGATCAGTCTCGCCGTTTACTAGCTATTTAACCCATATAGACGTAGACTGCCACGAGTCCCTATGCTGTCCCCTGCTAAAACGCTCCCCTATGCCACTAGCTCCTCAGAAAGATATCCAAATGAACCATCTGATGTCTTCAACACATCTGGCCAATGATTACCAAGCATTTATTTACACTTCTGATTTACACCCAAGCCAACATAACTCCGTATTGCATTAGCCTGCAGCAGTGTATGTGGGCATAGTATTACTGCTAATCTGTTTTGCCCAGAGGCCGTGTGATAGTACAATCTGTCTGCCCTGTGATAGTGGATAGTCTGTCTGCCCTGTGATAGTGGATAGTCTGCCTGCCCTGTGCCCTGTGATAGTGGATAGTCTGTCTGCCCTGTGATAGTGGATAGTCTGTCTGCCCTGTGATAGTGGATAGTCTGTCTGCCCTGTGATAGTGGATAGTCTGTCTGCCCTGTGATGGTGGATAGTCTGTCTGCCCTGTGATAGTGGATAGTGGATAGTCTGTCTGCCCTGTGATAGTGGATAGTCTGTCTGCCCTGTGATAGTGGATAGTCTGTCTGCCCTGTGATAGTGGATAGTCTGTCTGCCCTGTGATAGTGGATAGTCTGCCTGCCCTGTGATAGTGGATAGTCTACCTGCCCTGTGATAGTGGATAGTCTGTCTGCCCTGTGATAGTGGACAGTCTGTCTGCCCTGTGATAGTGGATAGTCTGTCTGCCCAGGTGATAGTGGATAGTCTGTCTGCCCTGTGATAGTGGATAGTCTGTCTGCCCTGTGATAGTGGATAGTCTGCCTGCCCTGTGATAGTGGGTAGTCTGTCTGCCCTGTGATAGTGGATAGTCTGTCTGCCCTGTGATAGTGGATAGTCTGTCTGCCCTGTGATAGGGCAGACAGACTATCCACTGTGTTTGAGCAGTGGGTTAAAGGCTATACTTCTGGAAAAGGCTCAGCCATCACAGAAGAGTGTTTCTTACAAATATCTGTGAATGTGCTCTAGGCGTGCTCTGTGTGTGTGTGTATGCGAAAGTGAGAGTGTATGTGGGCTGAATGCTTGTGTTTTGTGTGTGAGCAACCTGGTCTCAGAGCATTTCCTATTATTCAGTACGTAAATCCGAGATGCTCCATTTAGTATGGTACGTTCCGTATGGTACGTTCCGTATGGAATGTATTCATTTGTGGATTTCCATCACCCATTGTGTATGATACTGTATGGTACGTCCCATTGTGTATGATACTGTATGTTACTAATTACAATTCATATTATATGTTACCAATTTGAAAAATGTACATCAAGGCTTGATATAAACGTTTTATATAGTAGGACTGATTTAGACCCCCAGAAAATGGTCCTAATTATTATCATGATATTATTATTATTATTATTATTATTATTATTATTGTCATTATTATCTCTGGTATTGACAGTGGAAGGCTGCTGGTCTCTGATCAGGCACTGTATAATATCTCCTGCCGTTGTGTCCTTGAGCAAGGCACTTAACCCCCCCCCCCCCACCCCCACAAAGTAAAATACTGCACTGATAGGCTACTGGGTGGTCCATCAACTCTCCCATCTGGAGAGGTACTGGGTGGTCCGTCAACCCTCCGTCAACCCTCCCATGTGGAGAGGTACTGGGTGGTCCGTCAACTCTCCCATCTGGAGAGGTATTGGGTGGTCCGTCAATCCTCCCATCTGGAGAGGTATTGGGTGGTCCGTCAATCCTCCCATCTGGAGAGGTACTGGGTGGTCCATCAACTCTCCCATCTGGAGAGGTACTGGGTGGTCCGTCAACCCTCCCATGTGGAGAGGTACTGGGTGGTCCGTCAACCCTCCCATGTGGAGAGGTACTGGATGGTCCATCAACCCTCCGTCAACCCTCCCATGTGGAGAGGTACTGGGTGGTCCGTCAACTCTCCCATGTGGAGAGGTACTGGGTGGTCCGTCAACCCTCCGTCAACTCTCCCATCTGGAGAGGTACTGGGTGGTCCGTCATCCCTCCCATGTGGAGAGGTACTGGGTGGTCCGTCATCCCTCCCATGTGGAGAGGTACTGGGTGATCCGTCAACCCTCCGTCAACTCTCCCATGTGGAGAGGTACTGGGTGGTCCGTCAACCCTCCGTCATCCCTCCCATGTGGAGAGGTACTGGGTGGTCCGTCATCCCTCCCATGTGGAGAGGTACTGGGTGGTCCGTCATCCCTCCATGTGGAGAGGTACTGGGTGATCCGTCAACCCTCCGTCAACTCTCCCATGTGGAGAGGTACTGGGTGGTCCGTCAACCCTCCGTCATCCCTCCCATGTGGAGAGGTACTGGGTGGTCCGTCATCCCTCCCATGTGGAGAGGTACTGGGTGGTCCGTCATCCCTCCCATGTGGAGAGGTACTGGGTGATCCGTCAACCCTCCGTCAACTCTCCCATGTGGAGAGGTACTGGGTGGTCCGTCAACCCTCTGTCATCCCTCCCATCTGGAGAGGTACTGGGTGGTCCGTCATCCCTCCCATCTGGAGAGGTACTGGGTGGTCCGTCAACCCTCCCATCTGGAGAGCTACTGGGTGTGCAGGCTTTTGATCCAACCCTGCTCAAACACACCAGAGTCAGTTTATTAAGGTCCTATTGAGCAGGACAATGTGTTGTGTTTCGAGCAGACATGGGACACGACGGTGACGTTAATATATGCTAATAGCTAAATAGTTAACTAGCTAGATAACCAGCCAAACTTAACAATATGTTTTCAATTGGCTAGGCTATATCATTATTTTACGTGCTGCGCAATGTGTCTCGCGCTCAAGCTTCTCTGGCAACGGCCCACTGGCAAACACGCAGGTGATGTACACCATGACTTTTCCAGGATTTTCATTGCGGACCAAAAATGTGCTATAACTGGTCAAATAACTCACTAACTAGCAATGAATATCAACAGCTGTGCACACACAGCTAAACTTGCTTTAATCTCAAAAACGCATCTGGTGACTGCGTGATTGAATGACTGCTCGTTCCTGTCAATGCATGCCTACAATAATTTAACACATCGCATCCACTTCGATCCCATTCTGAGCAGGATAGCCTAATTGTTTGTGTCACGTCCTGACCCTAGTAAGATGTAATTTTCTATAGTAGAGTAGGTCAGGGCGTGACAGGGGGTGTTTTGGGTTGTTCTATGTTTTCTATTTCTATGTTTAAGTTCTAGTTTTTCTATTTCTATGTTGGGGTTGTTTGGGTTGATCTCCAAATTGGAGGCAGCTGATCCTCATTGCCTCTGATTGGAGATCATATTTAAGTAGGGGTTTTTCTTCCTGGGTTTTTGTGGGTAGTTGTTTTCCGTTTTGTATGTGTTACCTGACGGAACTGTTGGCGGTCGGTTTGTTGTTTTTGTTAAGTGTTTCATAAATAAAGTAAATATGAGCACTCTACACGCTGCGCCTTGGTCACCTTTAGACGACCCGCGTTACAGTTTGATCATTTGATTTCTTGTGTGATTTGTTTTTAACTTGTCCATTCGGACAGCATAAATCTATAATCTGCTCGTCCCAACAATTATTTTTTTTACTTGCAAGCGGACAAGCGTTAATGTCGAGCCCTGTACAATATGTTCCAAATTTGCTAAACGTATGATATGTTACGAATTCTAGCTAGGTGGCTAACGTTAGCTAGCTTGCTAACGTTAGCTAGGCTAGGGTTTAGTGTTAAGGTTAGGGTTAAGTTTAGGAGTTGGCTAAAAGGGTTAAGGTTATGGCTAGGGCAAGGGTTAGCCAAAAGGGTTAAGGTTAGGGGAAGGGTTAGCCAAAAGGGTTAAGGTTAGGGGAAGGGTTAGCTAACATGCTAAGTAGTTGCAAAGTAGCTAAAAAGTAGTAAGTAGTTGAATAGTTGTTAATTAGCTAAAATGCTAAAGATGACCGTGACGAGATTCTTACTCGCAATCTTTGGGTTGTTAGACGTCCGTATTATACGCCCACCCATCGACCCTAAATTTTCGTTTTTGCCGTAAATAGACCATCGGTCTTATGTAACATATCATACTAAATGGAGTGTTCTTTCGGATTTACGTACAAAATAATACGAACTGCTCTGAGACCAGATTGCAACGAGAGAGAGAGCTGCTGGTAAAAGTCACTCTGAACTGAAGGTGTGATCTACTGGTTCATTTGTAAACAACATGGCAACACTGAAAGTGTCGGTAAGGCTATATCAGAGCAGAGAAGTGTCTGCAGTAAGTAGTAATCTACCCTGCAGTAGGCTAATCATCTAGAGAACGTGTATGTATAAACCTATAAAATACACTATTTATTTATCTTTTTTGTTGTTGTTGTTGTTGAATTGTACACAATGATGTATAATTTTGAATACATTATTTTCCTAGAGTTCATCATACCAACCAATGGATGCCTTATAGACGTTTGCTGCATCAGTATATACAGTGTCTTCGGAAAGTATTCAGACCCCTTGACTTTTTCCACATTTTGTTAAGTTACAGCCTTATTCTAAAATTGATAAAATGAATGCTTTTCTTCATCAATCTACACACACTACCCCATAATGACATCACAATACCCCATAATGACATCACAATACCCCATAATGACATCACAATACCCCATAAAGACAAAGCAAAAACAGGTTTTATGGTCGAAGGAATTGTCTGTAGAGCTCTGAGACATGATTGTGTTGAGGCACAGATCTGGGGAAGGGTACTAACAAAATTGTGCAGCATTGAAAGTCCCCAAGAACACAGTGGCCTCCAACATCAGTTCCTCTATGGAGATGGGAGAACCTTCCAGAAGGACCACTATCTCTGCAGCACTCCACCAATCAGGCCTTTATGGTAAAGGCCAGACGGAAGCCCGCTTGGAGTTTGCCAAAAGGCACCTAAAGACTCTCAGACCACGAGAAACAAGATTCTCTGGTCTGATGAAACCAAGATCGAACTCTTTGGCCTGAATGCCAAGCGTCACATTTAGAGGAAACCTGGCACCATCCCTACGGTGAAGCATGGTGGTGGCAGCATCATGCTGTGGGGATGTTTTTCAGCGACAGGGACTGGGAGACTAGTCAGGATCGAGGGAAAGATGAAAATAATAATTGAAATATCACATTTACATATTTGAAAGAAAATCTAAAAACCTGTTTTTGCTTTGTCATTGTGGGGTATTGTGATGTCATTATGGGGTATTGTGAAGTCATTATGGGGTATTGTGATGTCATTATGGGGTATTGTGATGTCATTATAGGGTATTGTGATGTCAATATGGGGTATTGTGTGCAGATTGATGAGGAAAAATAACAATTTAATCAATTTTAGAATAAGTCTGTAATGTAACAAAATGTGGAAAGAGTCAAGGGGTCTGAATACTTTCCGAATGCAATGTATATTATATATATATCTAGATCGATGTGAAAAAACTGGACTGGCCTGCACAGAGCCCTGACTTCAGCTCCATCGAAAACCTTTGGGATGAATTGGAACACTGACTGCGAGCCAGGTCTAAATGCCCAACATCAGTGCCCGACCTCACTGATGCTCTTGTGGCTGAATGGAAGCAAGTCCCCGCAGCAATGTTCCAACATCTAGTGGAAAGCCTTCCCAAAAGACTGGAGGCTGTTATAGCAGCAAAGGGGGGACGAACTCCATATTAATGCCGATGATTTTGCAATGAGATGTTGGATGAGCAGCCGTCCACGTACTTTTGGTCATGTAGTGTACGTGTCTGAAAGACAGGCCTATGTTTCTGGGTGATCTAACGGTGTGATGTCCAATTAGATGCGAGGACAATAGAGGGTCATCCTTTATTATCCGTGCTTACACTGTCAGCATTTACCTGACCTGAACTCCTCCATCCACGCTTTCTCTCCTTCTCTTCTATTCTCCTCTCCTCTCCTCTCCTCTCCTCTTCTCTTCTCTCCTCTCCTCTCCTCTCCTCTCCTCTCCTCTCCTCTCCTCTCCTCTCCTCTCCTCTCCTCTCCTCTCCTCTTCTCTCCTCCTCTCCTCTCCTCTCCTCTCCTCTCCTCTTCTCTCCTCCTCTCCTCTCCTCTCCTCTCCTCTCCTCTCCTCTCCTCTTCTCTTCTCCTCTCCTCTTCTATTCTGTACTCCTCTCCTCCTCTCCTCTCCTCTTCTCTTCTATTCTGTACTCCTCTCCTCTTTTCCTGACCAACAACCAATAATCTTTCCCCTCCATTCTGTTGCGTTCTCTTGTCTTCTACAACACCAAGCCCATACTAAATGACTCTACATTACCTTACCTCTCGATCACACAAGCAGCTCTCTCCTAAGTTTCCCTGCTATCTGATTGTTTTATTTGTCTTTGATAAGTCCGGACCGGTGACCTAGTTACTGTCCCAATGTCCGCTTTATGCGTGTTTCTAGAAGGGCGTTGCCACATGGTAGGCAGCGTAGTCTGGTTCAGTTCTCCATGTCAACAGCTGACTTATGATTGGCTTATGATTATGTAACCCTCAAACCGTAACAAAATGTTTGTTTCCATGAATCTATATGGATATGTGCTGCTTCATTGAGGGAAAGTTTAACTTACAGTACTATGACTGTGATACCTTACAGTACTACAACTGTGATACTTTACAGTACTATGACTGTGATACTTTACAGTACTACGACTGTGATACTTTACAGTACTATGACTGTGATACCTTACAGTACTACGACTGTGATACTTTACATGATTACGACTGTGATACTTTACAGGACTACGACTGTGATACTTTACAGTACTATGACTGTGATACTTTACATGACTACGACTGTGATACTTTACAGGACTACGACTGTGATACTTTACAGTACTACGACTGTGATACTTTACAGGACTACGACTGTGATACCTTACAGTACTACGACTGTGATACTTTACAGTACTACGACTGTGATACCTTACAGTACTACAACTGTGATACTTTACATGACTACGACTGTGATACTTTACAGTACTACGACTGTGATACTTTACAGGACTACGACTGTGATACCTTACAGTACTACGACTGTGATACTTTACAGGACTACGACTGTGATACTTTACAGGACTACGACTGTGATACTTTACAGGACTACGACTGTGATACCTTACAGTACTATGACTCTGATACCTTACAGTACTACGACTGTGATACCTTACAGTACTACAACTGTGATACTTTACAGTACTATGACTCTGATACCTTACAGTACTACGACTGTGATACTTTACATGACTACGACTGTGATACTTTACATGACTATGACTGCGATACTTTACATGACTACGACTGTGATACTTTACAGTACTATGACTGTGATACTTTACAGCAGAGGTGGGACCAAGTCATTGTTTTACAAGTCTCAAGTAAGTCTCAAGTCTTAGCACGCAAGTCTCATGTCAAGTCCTAAGTCAAGACAGTCAAGTCCAAGTCAAGTCTCAAGTCCAAAACTTTGAGTTTCGAGTCCTAAACAAATCATAATGTGCTCTTTACCATTTCATATTTTTAACAAGAGTAATAGTTAGTATATTACATTTACACAAATCATGAATGCTTTTAAAAATATGTATTTTTATTACTTTCCAAATAAACGTTATATTTCCATGGAAATACATGGGTAGCCATGAGAAAGACTCCCACCCCCCCTTCCCATAGTGATCGACTATTGAGGATCGCTATAAGGCCCAATTGGGCGATGTAGGCTTGTACACAATCGCCCAACCTTAACACACACACACACACCCTCTCTCTCTGTGTGGTTACAGTAGGCTAATGTATGTCAATGGCTTTAGGAACAGCAGTAACATCAGGCAGGATTTAGGCCACCAAATGTCGAACAAAGTTGGAAATTGTTGCGCCTCGGTCTGTAATTTTCTTCCCGCATGTTTTTGCAAGCTGCAATCCGTTTAAAAAATATATTTTTAATGACTATAGCGTAGTCTTTATATCCAAAAATAAATAATTTAGGGTATCATCTCTCCAAGGGCTCCATCTGAATTGACCCGCCGACGTTCCTCTGTAAAGCTTAAGTGTGTGAGGTAGTTAACTGTAGATAAACTTGAGCTATAAAATCTCTCCAGAGGCCTGGAACTCCGAGGTCTTGTCTTCTTCTCTCTATTCCAACGTGTCTCGTGGTTTTGAAGTAGCAGCCTTTTATTATTGAGTTGAACACTGTCTGTCCTGTCTGTCTGTCTGTCTGTCTGTCTGTCTGTCTGTCTGTCTGTCTGTCTGTCTGTCTGTCTGTCTGTCTGTCTGTCTGTCTGTCTGTCTGTCTGTCTGTCTGTCTGTCTGTCTGTCTGTCTGTCTGTCTGGCCTGTCTGTCTGGCCTGTCTGTCTGTCTGTCTGTCTGTCTGTCTGTCTGTCTGTCTGTCTGTCTGTCTGTCTGGAGCTCCACAAATCACAATTTGGCTGACTGACTAACTATCTGACTACGAATCCTCATTCAGCCACAGTTCCTTGTTCTAACAGGGTGCTGCATGGTTTCTAGCCTGTCTCTCTGTGTGTGTGTCTGTTTCTAGCCTGTCTTTCTGGTGTGTGTGTGTGTGTGTGTGTGTCTGTTTCTAGCCTGTGTGTGTGTGTGTGTGTGTGTGTGTGTGTGTGTGTGTCTGTTTCTAGCCTGTCTTTCTGGTGTGTGTGTGTGTGTGTGTGTGTCTGTTTCTAGCCTGTGTGTGTGTGTGTGTGTGTATGGTTCTAGCCTGTCTGTGTGTGTGTGTGTGTGTCTGTTTCTAGCCTGTCTTTCTGGTGTGTGTGTGTGTGTGTGTGTGTGTGTGTGTGTGTGTCTGTTTCTAGCCTGTCTCTCTGTGTGTGTGTGTGTGTGTGTGTGTGTGTGTGTGTGTGTCTGTTTCTAGCCTGGATTCCAGGATTTTATCTAAAGGCAATTCCAGTGTGACACTAAGATTCCCTTTTTCACTTTAAAATGTTATACAAAGCAAAAACTCTGATTGCAAAGTTTAACAAGCCATAGACCTGCATGTATAGGCAGTAGTCTAATTTCCACAGACAATGTTACTAAAACACATTTAGTTGAGGAAGAGTGCAGGAGCAACGCTTCTTAAGAGACAGTAAACGCTCCCTCAGTTTATTTATGACCACGTTTTATAAAAACTATATTACTCCAAGTTAAGATTGTACTCTACTGTACTGTACTCTACTGTGTTCTACTGTGTTCTAATGTACTGTACTCTACTGTGTTCTAATGTACTGTGTTTTACTGTACTGTGTTCTACTGTAATGTGTTCTACTGTGTTCTACTGTACTGTGTTATACTGTGTTCTACTGTACTGTGTTCTACTGTGTTCTACTGTAATGTGTTCTACTGTGTTCTACTGTACTGTGTTCTACTGTGTTCTACTGTACTGTGTTATACTGTGTTCTACTGTTCTGTGTTCTACTGTACGGTGTTCTACTGTATTATACTGTGTTCTACTGTACTGTGTTCTAATGTACTGTGTTCTACTATACTGTGTTCTACTGTACTGTGTTCTACTGTGTTCTACTGTGTCCTACTGTGCTGTGTTCTACAGGGTTCTACTGTGCTGTGTTCTACTGTACTGTGTTCTACTGTGTTCTACTGTACTGTGTTCTACTGTGCTCTACTGTACTGTGTTATACTGTGTTATACTGTGTTCTACTGTACTGTGTTCTACTGTACTGTGTTATACTGTGTTATACTGTGTTCTACTGTACTGTGTTCTACTGTACTGTGTTATACTGTGTTATACTGTGTTCCAAATCAAAATCAAATCAAATCAAATTTATTTATATAGCCCTTCGTACATCAGCTGATATCTCAAAGTGCTGTACAGAAACCCAGCCTAAAACCCCAAACAGCAAGCAATGCATGTGAAAGAAGCACGGTGGCTAGGAAAAACTCCCTAGGAAAAACTCCCTAGAAAGGCCAAAAACCTAGGAAGAAACCTAGAGAGGAACCAGGCTATGAGGGGTGGCCAGTCCTCTTCTGGCTGGGCCGCGTGGATATTATAACAGAACATGGTCAAGATATTAAAATGTTCGTAAATAACCAGCATGGTCAAATAATAATAATCATAGTAGTTGTCGAGGGTGCAACAAGCACGTCCGGTGAACAGGTCAGGGTTCCGTAGCCGCAGGCAGAACAGTTGAAACTGGAGCAGCAGCATGGCCAGGTGGACTGGGGACAGCAAGGAGTCATCATGCCAGGTAGTCCTGAGGCATGGTCCTAGGGCTCAGGTCCTCCGAGAGAAAGAAAGAAAGAGAGAAAGAGAGAATTAGAGAGAGCATATTTAAATTCACACAGGACACCGGATAAGACAAGAGAAATACTCCAGATGTAACAGACTGACCCTAGCCCCCCGACACATAAACTACTGCAGCATAAATACTCGAGGCTGAGACAGGAGGGATCAGAAGACACTGTGGCCCCATCCGATGATACCCCTGGACAGGGCCAAACAGGCAGGATATAACCCCACCCACTTTGCCAAAGCACAGCCCCCACACCACTAGAGGGATGTCTCCAACCACCAACTTACCGTCCTAAGACAAGGCCGAGTATAGCCCACAAAGATCTCCGCCACGGCACAACCCAAGGGGGGGGGGGGGGGGGGGCGCCAACCCAGACAGGAAGACCACGTCAGTGACTCAACCCACTCAAGTGACGCACCCCTCCCATGGACGGCATGGAAGAACACCAGTAAGCCAGTGACTCAGCCCCTGTAATAGGGTTAGAGGCAGAGAATCCCAGTGGAGAGAGGGGAACCGGCCAGGCAGAGACAGCAAGGGCGGTTCGTTGCTCCAGCCTTTCCGTTCACCTTCACACTCCTGGGCCAGACTATACTTAATCATAGGACCTACTGAAGAGATAAGTCTTCAGTAAAGACTTAAAGGTTGAGACTGATTCTGCGTCTCTCACATGGGTAGGCAGACCATTTCATAAAAATGGAGCTCTATAGGAGAAAACCCTACCTCCAGCCGTTTGCTTAGAAATTCTAGGGACAATTAGGAGGCCTGCGTCTTGTGACCGTAGCGTACGTGTAGGTATGTACGGCAGGACCAAATCGGAAAGATAGGTAGGAGCAAGCCCATGTAATGCTTTGTAGGTTAGCAGTAAAACCTTGAAATCAGCCCTTGCCTTAACAGGAAGCCAGTGTAGGGAGGCTAGCACTGGAGTAATATGATCAAATTTTTTGGTTCTAGTCAGGATTCTAGCAGCTGTATTTAGCACCAACTGAAATTTGTTTAGTGCTTTATCCGGGTAGCCGGAAAGTAGAGCATTGCAGTAGTCCAGCCTAGAAGTAACAAAAGCATGGATTAATTTTTCTGCATCATTTTTGGGCAGAAAGTTTCTGATTTTTGCAATGTTACGTAGATGGAAAAAAGCTGTCCTTGAAACAGTCTTGATATGTTCTTCAAAAGAGAGATCAGTTTTATTTGAGACGACTGTACAACCATCCAGATTAATTGTCAGATTCAACAGAAGATCTCTTTGTTTCTTGGGACCTAGAACAAGCATCTCTGTTTTGTCCTAGTTTAAAAGTAGAAAGTTTGCAGCCATCCACTTCTTTATGTCTGAAACACAGGCTTCTAGCGAGGGCAGTTTTGGGGCTTCACCATGTTT
This sequence comes from Salmo trutta, assembly GCF_901001165.1. Lineage (NCBI taxonomy): Eukaryota > Metazoa > Chordata > Actinopteri > Salmoniformes > Salmonidae > Salmo > Salmo trutta. The sequence goes on along the minus strand of NW_021823500.1, from coordinate 17,208 downwards.
CATTGAAATGTACAGCTGTGTGTCGTCCGCATAGCAGTGAAATTTAACATTATGTTTTCGAATGACATCCCCAAGAGGTAAAATATATAGTGAAAACAATAGTGGTCCTAAAACGGAACCTTGAGGAACACCGAAATGTACAATTGATTTGTCAGAGGACAAACCATTCACAGAGACAAACTGATATCTTTCCGACAGATAAGATCTAAACCAGGCCAGAACTTGTCCATGTAGACCAATTTGGGTTTCCAATCTCTCCAAAAGAATGTGGTGGTTGATGGTATCAAAAGCGGCACTAAGATCTAGGAGCACGAGGACAGATGCAGAGCCTCGGTATGACGTCATTAAAAGGTCATTTACCACCTTCACAAGTGCAGTCTCAGTGCAATGATGGGGTCTAAAACCAGACTGAAGCATTTCGCATACATTGTTTGTCTTCAGGAAGGCAGTGAGTTGCTGCGCAACAGCTTTTTCTAACATTTTTGAGAAGAATGGAAGATTCGATATAGGCCGATAGTTTTTTATAATTTCTGGGTGAAGATTCGGCTTTTTCAAGAGAGGCTTTATTACTGCCACTTTTAGTGAGCTTGGTACACATCCGGTGGATAGAGAGCCGTTTATTATGTTCAACATAGGAGGGCCAAGCACAGGAAGCAGCTCTTTCAGTAGTTTAGTTGGAATAGGGTCCAGTATGCAGCTTGAGGGTTTAGAGGCCATGATTATTTTCATCATTGTGTCAAGAGATATAGTACTAAAACACTTTAGTATCTCCCTTGATCCTAGGTCCTGGCAGAGTTGTGCAGACTCAGGACAATGGAGCTTTGGAGGAATACGCAGATTTAAAGAGGAGTCCGTAATTTGCTTTCTAATGATCATGATCTTTTCCTCAAAGAAGTTCATAAATGTATTACTGCTGAAGTAAAAGCCATCCTCCATTTGCGAATGCTGCTTTTTAGGTAGCTTTGCGACAGTATCAAAAAGAAATTTCGGATTGTTCTTATTTTCCTCAATTAAGTTGGTAAAATAGGATGATCGTGCAGCAGTGAGGGCTCTTCGATACTGCACGGTACTGTCTTTCCAAGCTAGTCGGAAGACTTCCAGTTTGGTGTGGCGCCATTTCCGTTCCAATTTTCTGGAAGCTTGCTTCAGAGCTCGTGTATTTTCTGTATACCAGGGAGCTAGTTTCTTATGACAGATGTTTTTAGTTTTTAGGGGTGTAACTGCATCTAGGGTATTGCGCAAGGTTAAATTGAGTTCCTCGGTTAGGTGGTTAACTGATTTTTGTCCTCTGACGTCCTTGGGTAGGCAGAGGGAGTCTGGAAGGGCATCAAGGAATCTTTGGGTTGTCTGAGAATTTATAGCACGACTTTGAATGCTCCTTGGTTGGGATTGACTCTGTTACATACCTGATGAAGGTGGAGACCCTGTAGAACAGACTCTGTTACATACCTGATGAAGGTGGAGACGCTGTAGAACAGATAGACTCTGTTACATACCTGATGAAGGTGGAGACCCTGTAGAACAGACTCTGTTACATACCTGATGAAGGTGGAGACCCTGTAGAACAGACTGTTACATACCTGATGAAGGTGGAGACCCTGTAGAACAGACTCTGTTACATACCTGATGAAGGTGGAGACGCTGTAGAACAGACTCTGTTACATACCTGATGAAGGTGTAGACCCTGTAGAAAAGACAGACTCTGTTACATACCTGATGAAGGTGGAGACCCTGTAGAACAGACTCTGTTACATACCTGATGAAGGTGGAGACCCTGTAGAACAGACTCTGTTACATACCTGATGAAGGTGTAGGCCCTGTAGAACAGACTCTGTTACATACCTGATGAAGGTGTAGACCCTGTAGAACAGATAGACTCTGTTACATACCTGATGAAGGTGGAGACCCTGTAGAACAGACTCTGTTACATACCTGATGAAGGTGTAGGCCCTGTAGAACAGACTCTGTTACATACCTGATGAAGGTGGAGACCCTGTAGAACAGATAGACTCTGTTACATACCTGATGAAGGTGGAGACCCTGTAGAACAGACTCTGTTACATACCTGATGAAGGTGGAGACCCTGTAGAACAGACTCTGTTACATACCTGATGAAGGTGTAGGCCCTGTAGAACAGACTCTGTTACATACCTGATGAAGGTGTAGACCCTGTAGAACAGATAGACTCTGTTACATACCTGATGAAGGTGGAGACCCTGTAGAACAGACTCTGTTACATACCTGATGAAGGTGTAGGCCCTGTAGAACAGACTCTGTTACATACCTGATGAAGGTGGAGAGCCTGTAGAACAGATAGACTCTGTTACATACCTGATGAAGGTGGAGACCCTGTAGAACAGACTCTGTTACATACCTGATGAAGGTGGAGACCCTGTAGAACAGACTCTGTTACATACCTGATGAAGGTGTAGGCCCTGTAGAACAGACTCTGTTACATACCTGATGAAGGTGGAGACCCTGTAGAACAGATAGACTCTGTTACATACCTGATGAAGGTGGAGACCCTGTAGAACAGACTGTTACATACCTGATGAAGGTGGAGACCCTGTAGAACAGACTGTTACGTACCTGATGAAGGTGGAGACCCTGTAGAACAGACTCTGTTACATACCTGATGAAGGTGGAGACCCTGTAGAACAGACTCTGTTACATACCTGATGAAGGTTACATACCTGATGAAGGTGGAGACCCTGTAGAATAGATAGACTCTGTCACTGTACGACAGGTTTCTATACTTGTATTACTGCAAGCCAGGTATTATAAGAACCGTTTTCATTTTGAAAGGCTATTTAAAGTAGGATTTGATTTGTTATTTTATGTTTTAAGGATATTGTTCTCTAAACACCTAGGCCTAAACTCTTAGAAACATCCACCCCCTCTCTCCTAAACTGTTAGGAACATCCACCCCCCCTCTCTCCTAAACTGTTAGAAACATCCACCCCCTCTCTCTCCTAAACTGTTAGAAACATCCACCCCTCTCTCCTAAACTGTTAGAAACATCCACCCCCTCTCTCTCCTAAACTGTTAGAAACATGCACCCCCCTCTCTCCTAAACTGTTAGAAACATCCACCCCCTCTCTCTCCTAAACCGTTAGAAACATCCACCCCTCTCTCTCCTAAACTGTTAGAAACATCCACCCCCTCTCTCTCCTAAACTGGTAGAAACATCCACCCCTCTCTCCTAAACTGTTAGAAACATCCACCCCCTCTCTCTCCTAAACTGTTAGAAACATCCACCCCCCCTCTCTCCTAAACTGTTAGAAACATCCACCCCTCTCTCTCCTAAACTGTTAGAAACATCCACCCCCTCTCTCCTAAACTGGTAGAAACATCCACCCCTCTCTCCTAAACTGTTAGAAACATCCACCCCCTCTCTCTCCTAAACTGTTAGAAACATCCACCCCCTCTCTCCTAAACTGTTAGGAACATCCACCCCTCTCTCCTAAACTGTTAGAAACATCCACCCCTCTCTCCTAAACTGTTAGAAACATCCACCCCTCTCTCCTAAACTGTTAGAAACATCCACCCCCTCTCTCCTAAACTGTTAGAAACATCCACCCCCTCTCTCCTAAACTGTTAGGAACATCCACCCCCTCTCTCCTAAACTGTTAGGAACATCCACCCCCTCTCTCCTAAACTGTTAGGAACATCCACCCCCTCTCTCCTAAACTGTTAGGAACATCCACCCCCTCTCTCCTAAACTGGTAGAAACATCCACCCCCTCTCTCTCCTAAACTGTTAGAAACATCCACCCCCTCTCTCTCCTAAACCGTTAGAAACATCCACCCCCTCTCTCTCCTAAACTGTTAGAAACATCCACCCCCTCTCTCTCCTAAACTGTTAGAAACATCCACCCCCTCTCTCTCCTAAACTGTTAGAAACATCCACCCCCTCTCTCTCCTAAACTGTTAGAAACATCCACCCCTCTCTCTCCTAAACTGTTAGAAACATCCACCCCTCTCTCCTAAACTGTTAGAAACATCCACCCCTCTCTCTCCTAAACTGGTAGAAACATCCACCCCTCTCTCCTAAACTGTTAGAAACATCCACCCCCTCTCTCCTAAACTGTTAGAAACATCCACCCCCTCTCTCTCCTAAACTGGTAGAAACATCCACCCCTCTCTCCTAAACTGTTAGAAACATCCACCCCCTCTCTCTCCTAAACTGTTAGGAACATCCACCCCCTCTCTCTCCTAAACTGTTAGGAACATCCACCCCCTCTCTCTCCTAAACTGTTAGGAACATCCACCCCCTCTCTCTCCTAAACTGTTAGAAACATCCACCCCTCTCTCTCCTAAACTGTTAGAAACATACACCCCCTCTCTCCTAAACTGGTAGAAACATTCACCCCCTCTCTCTCCTAAACTGGTAGAAACATCCACCCCCTCTCTCTCCTAAACTGTTAGGAACATCCACCCCCTCTCTCTCCTAAACTGTTAGAAACATCCACCCCCTCTCTCTCCTAAACTGTTAGAAACATCCACCCCACCTCTCTCCTAAACTGTTAGAAACATCCACCCCCTCTCTCTCCTAAACTGTTAGAAACATCCACCCCCCCTTTCTCCTCTCTCTCCTAAACTGTTAGTAACATCCACCCCCTCTCTCCTAAACTGTTAGAAACATCCACCCCCTCTCTCCTAAACTGTTAGGAACATCCACCCCCTCTCTCCTAAACTGTTAGAAACATCCACCCCCTCTCTCTCCTAAACTGTTAGGAACATCCACCCCCTCTCTCTCCTAAACTGTTAGGAACATCCACCCCCTCTCTCCTAAACTGTTAGAAACATCCACCCCCTCTCCCCTAAACTGTTAGTAACATCCACCCCCTCTCTCCTAAACTGTTAGGAACATCCACCCCCTCTCTCTCCTAAACTGTTAGGAACATCCACCCCTCTCTCTCCTAAACTGGTAGGAACATCCACCCCCTCTCTCTCCTAAACTGTTAGTAACATACACCCCCTCTCTCCTAAACTGTTAGGAACATCCACCCCCTCTCTCTCCTAAACTGTTAGGAACATCCACCCCCTCTCTCTCCTAAACTGTTAGAAACATCCACCCCCTCTCTCCTAAACTGTTAGAAACATCCACCCCCTCTCTCTCCTAAACTGTTAGTAACATCCACCCCCTCTCTCCTAAACTGTTAGGAACATCCACCCCTCTCTCTCCTAAACTGTTAGGAACATCCACCCCCTCTCTCCTAAACTGTTACGAACATCCACCTTTCTCTCCCAGACAATCAGGAATAGGCCTGTTCAGGGTCCTGATTGGTCAGTGGCAGTTTATGAACTTTGAACTTTTGAGATATGCACACCTTCACCTGTTTTATGGGCAGCAGTTTTGTTTGTTCACATGTATTGCCACTCCTTAGGAACACCGGTATCAGACACCACTGTTCTCCTTAGGAACACTGGTATCTGACACCACTGTTCTCTTTAGGATGACTGGTATCTGACACCACTGTTCTCTTTAGGATGACTGGTATCTGACACCACTGTTCTCTTTAGGATGACTGGTACTCAGACACCACTGTTCTCGTTAGGATGACTGGTACTCAGACACCACTGTTCTCTTTAGGATGACTGGTATCAGACACCACTGTTCTCCTCAGGATGACTGGTACTCAGACACCACTGTTCTCCTCAGGATGACTGGTATCTGACACCACTGTTCTCTTTAGGATGACTGGTATCTGACACCACTGTTCTCCTCAGGATGACTGGTACTCAGACACCACTGTTCTCTTTAGGATGACTGGTATCTGACACCACTGTTCTCCTTAGGATGACTGGTATCAGACACCACTGTCCGATCAGAGAGAGAGGCATTCCTGTTGCTAGATGAGTCCAAATACCTGGTCAGGAAGAATAGGGAGATATAACCTCAGAAAGACTGACCATTTAGGGTAGGAGTCCTTGACACAGCATAAGCCTAGTCCTGAAGCGACAATAAAAAAAACCTGTTTAGTGTGTAATATTCAACTATATAGGGGTTTAGTGTGTAATATTCACTATATAGGGGTTTAGTGTGTAATATTCAACTATATAGAGGTTTAGTGTGTAATATTCACTATATAGGGGTTTAGTGTGTAATATTCAACTATATAGAGGTTTAGTGTGTAATATTCACTATATAGGGGTTTAGTGTGTAATATTCAACTATATAGAGGTTTAGTGTGTAATATTCACTATATAGGGGTTTAGTGTGTAATATTCAACTATATACGGGTTTAGTGTGTAATATTCACTATATAGGGGTTTAGTTCTGTTCCTATTGGTTTAGTGTGTAATGTTCACTATATAGGGGTTTAGTGTGTAATATTAACTATATAGGGGTTTAGTGTGTAATATTCACTATATAGGGGTTTAGTGTGTAATATTCACTATATAGGGGTTTAGTGTGTAATATTCACTATATAGGGGTTTAATTCTGTTCCTATTGGTTTAGTGTGTAATATTCACTATATAGGGGTTTAGTGTGTAATATTCACTTTATAGGGGTTTAGTTCTGTTCCTACTGGTTTAGTGTGTAATGCTCACTATATAGGGGTTTAGTGTGTAATATTCACTATATAGGGGTTTAGTGTGTAATATTCACTATATAGGGGTTTAGTGTGTAATATTCACTATATAGGGGTTTAGAGTGTAATATTCACTTTATAGGGGTTTAGTGTGTAATGTTCACTATATAGGGGTTTAGTGTGTAATATTCAACTATATAGAGGTTTAGTGTGTAATGTTCACTATATAGGGGTTTAGTGTGTAATGTTCACTATATAGGGGTTTAGTGTGTAATATTCAACTATATAGAGGTTTAGTGTGTAATATTCACTTTATAGGGGTTTAGTGTGTAATGTTCACTATATAGGGGTTTAGTGTGTAATATTCAACAATATAGGGGTTTAGTGTGTAATATTCACTATATAGGGGTTTAATTCTGTTCCTATTGGTTTAGTGTGTAATGTTCACTATATAGGGGTTTAGTGTGTAATATTCACTATATAGGGGTTTAGTGTGTAATATTCATCTATATAGGGGTTTAGTGTGTAATATTCACTATATAGGGGTTTAGTGTGTACTATTCAACTATATAGAGGTTTAGTGTGTAATATTCACTATATAGGGGTTTAGTGTGTAATATTCAACTATATAGGGGTTTAGTGTGTAATATTCACTATATAGGGGTTTTATTCTGTTCCTATTGGTTTAGTGTGTAATATTCACTATATAGGGGTTTAGCGTGTAATATTCACTATATAGGGGTTTAGTGTGTAATATTCACTATATAGGGGTTTAATTCTGTTCCTATTGGTTTAGTGTGTAATATTCACTATATAGGGGTTTAGTGTGTAATATTCACTATATAGGGGTTTAGTGTGTAATATTCACTATATAGGGGTTTAGTGTGTAATATTCACTATATAGGGGTTTATGTTCTGTTCCTATTGGTTTAGTGTATAATATTCACTATATAGGGGTTTAGTGTGTAATATTCACTATATAGGGGTTTAGTGTGTAATATTCACTATATAGGGGTTTAGTGTGTAATATTCAACTATATAGGGGTTTAGTGTGTAATATTCAACTATATAGGGGTTTATGTTCTCCGATGTAAATACTTTATTCCACTTATTCAATAGCTAGCATACGTTTATTCATATTTAATTCAGTTTGAATATTCCTGTTTTGTCTACCAGTTGAGCTCTTGCTGTGCTGCACCCTTTAAGCAATGTTTTTCCTGCAGTCTGAACAGCCAAAAATCCACATTGTAAACATAGTAATTGTAACATAGTAATTGTAACATAGTAATTGTAACATAGTAATTGTAACATAGTAATTGTAACATAGTAATTGTAAACATAGTAATTCTAACATAGTAATTGTAACATAGTAATTGTAACATAGTAATTGTAACATAGTAATTGTAAACATAGTAATTGTAAACATAGTAATTGTAACATAGTAATTGTAAACATAGTAATTGTAACATAGTAATTGTAAACATAGTAATTGTAACACAGTAATTGTAACATAGTAATTGTAAACATAGTAATTGTAACATAGTAATTGTAAACATAGTAATTGTAACATAGTAATTGTAACATAGTAATTGTAACATAGTAATTGTAAACATAGTAATTGTAAACATAGTAATTGTAACATAGTAATTGTAAACATAGAAATTGTAACATAGTAATTGTAAACATAGTAATTGTAACATAGTAATTGTAACATAGTAATTGTAAACATAGTAATTGTAACATAGTAATTGTAAACATAGTAATTGTAACATAGTAATTGTAACATAGTAATTGTAAACATAGTAATTGTAACATAGTAATTGTAAACATAGAAATTGTAACATAGTAATTGTAAACATAGTAATTGTAAACATAGTAATTGTAACATAGTAATTGTAAACATAGTAATTGTAAACATAGTAATTGTAAACATAGTAATTGTAACATAGTAATTGTAACATAGTAATTCTAACATAGTAATTGTAACATAGTAATTGTAATTCTGTGCTATCTTGTTCCAGGTCTGTCACCATGTCTAAGGCCACAGCGAACAAGCTGCACTGGCATTCCAAGGTGCAGGAGAGTTTCGTTCCCCTGGGAGACGGGTCTGGAGAGCTGGGTGTTGCCATTGGGGGCGGCGCCGACTACGGAGAGTTCCCATTCGTCACCGCTGCACCGGGAGGTTGGACCACGGTGGGTGATGTCATACTGGAGATCGGGGGTACGCCCGTCCTGGGCATGACCCTAGGAGACGTGAGAGGGGTCCTCAACTCATGCCCCCATCCCATACGGATCAAAACCGTCTCCCCAGGTACCGGAATTAACTTACAAAAAAAATCACTTTATAGCTCTCCAGGGCCCGTATTCATAACGTGTCTTTAGGAAGGAGGGCTGCTCTAGGGTCAGTTTTGCCTTTTAGATCATAATGAGTCAGGTTACATGGAGAGGGGGGGACCTGATCCTAGATCATAATGAGTCAGATTACATGGAGAGGAGGGGACCTGATCCTAGATCATAATGAATCAGATTACATGGAGAGGAGGGGACCTGATCCTAGATTACATGGAGAGGAGGGACCTGCTCCTAGATTACATGGAGAGAAGGGACCTGATCCTAGATTACATGGAGAGGGGGACCTGATCCTAGATTATAATGAATCAGATTACATGGAGAGGAGGGGACCTGATCCTAGATTATAATGAATCAGATTACATGGACAAGGAGGGACCTGATCCTAGATCATAATGAATCAGATTTCATGGAGAGGGGGGGACCTGATCTTAGATTATAATGAATCAGATTACATGGAGAGGAGGGGACCTGATCCTAGATTATAATGAATCAGATTACATGGAGAGGAGGGGACCTGATCCTAGATTATAATGAATCAGATTACATGGAGAGGAGGGGACCTGATCCTAGATTATAATGAATCAGATTACATGGAGAGGAGGGGACCTGATCCTAGATTATAATGAATCAGTTTACATGGAGAGGAGGGGACCTGATCCTAGATTATAATGAATCAGATTACATGGAGAGGAGGGGACCTGATCCTAGATTATAATGAATCAGATTACATGGAGAGGAGGGGACCTGATCCTAGATTATAATGAATCAGATTACATGGAGAGGAGGGGACCTGATCCTAGATCATAATGAATCAGATTACATGGAGAGGTGGACCTGATCCTAGATTATAATGAATCAAATTACATGGAGAGGAGGGGACCTGATCCTAGATTATAATGAATCAGATTACATGGAGAGGAGGGGACCTGATCCTAGATTATAATGAATCAGATTACATGGAGAGGAGGGGACCTGATCCTAGATTATAATGAATCAGATTACATGGAGAGGAGGGGACCTGATCCTAGATTATAATGAATCAGATTACATGGAGAGGAGGGGACCTGATCCTAGATTATAATGAATCAGATTACATGGAGAGGAGGGGACCTGATCCTAGATCATAATGAATCAGATTACATGGAGAGGTGGACCTGATCCTAGATTATAATGAATCAAATTACATGGAGAGGAGGGGACCTGATCCTAGATTACATGGAGAGGAGGACCTGATCCTAGATCATAATGAATCAGATTACATGGAGAGGAGGGGACCTGATCCTATATCATAATGAATCAAATTACATGGAGAGGAGGGGACCTGATCCTAGATTATAATGAATCAGATTACATGGAGAGGGGGACCTGATCCTAGATCATAATGAATCAGATTACATGGAGAGGGGGGACCTGATCCTAGATTATAATGAATCAGATTACATGGAGAGGGGGGACCTGATCCTAGATTATAATGAATCAGATTACATGGAGAGGGGGGACCTGATCCTATATCATAATGAATCAGATTACATGGAGAGGGGGGACCTGATCCTAGATTATAATGAATCAGATTACATGGAGAGGGGGGACCTGATCCTAGATCATAATGAATCAGATTACATGGAGAGGAGGGGACCTGATCCTATATCATAATGAATCAGATTACATGGAGAGGAGGGACCTGATCCTAGATTATAATGAATCAGATTACATGGAGAGGGGGACCTGATCCTAGATTATAATTAATCAGATTACATGGAGAGGAGGGACTTGATCCTAGATTATAATGAATCAGATTACATGGAGAGGAGGGGACCTGATCCTAGATTATAATGAATCAGATTACATGGAGAGGGGGACCTGATCCTAGATTATAATGAATCAGATTACATGGAGAGGGGGTCCTGATCCTAGATTATAATGAATCAGATTACACGGAGAGGGGGACCTGATCATAGATCAGCACTCCTAGACCTACTCGGAGACGCATTATGAATACAGGCCTAGTTCTCTAGCAATTAAATTACAGTATATATTTTCCCTCTGAATCACCAACATGATACAGATTTTAGGATCTTAATTTGATCACCCTGTTGCAGGAGAACTTTCTTGCAATGCAGGATCTTTTTTATTTTTGTATTTTTTTTTTACTTGTAGTTTATTTGAGGTTTTAAACGGCTTCTCAAGTTTGTAATTTCACCTTTTCAGACTAGATTTTCCTTTACGAAAGTGTGTCATCCCTACAAAACTGTCTGTTAATTATAATCCACATTTGAATTGTAATGTTCCTGCTGTAGCAAACTGGCTCAAATGAAGATCCTACATCTGTAGTGATGCAGCTGTATGGTGGTAAAGCTGAGCCAGCAGTAAACTACACACTTCATTAACAACAGGATTCTCCTCGCACACCCCACTGATGGGATGTGTTTATCCGTTGGCAGGCAGCCATTTCTTCCTAGCTGGCCTCTACATTCCATTAAAGAGGGGACTCTGCAGTTAGGACAATAGCAAAGCAGGCACCCCACCACTGACTTGGTAAATAGCTGAGCGAGGCTTTACAGTGATTGTTTACAAATTCATATATACATTTGTTTACAAACAAAGGAGTTAAACAAGCGCTATATTTGGGGTTGTGATAGGGTAAAGTTATACGACTAAACTCATGGGGGATAATCATCAAGATTTAATGGGTAAATATCATGAATATAAAAGTCCCAAAATTGATGTAGCAATCACAGATTGCTCATTTAATGAAATGTGACTATTGTCCTGTACTACTGTCCTGTACTACTGTACTACTGTCCTGTACTACTGTCCTGTACTACTGTACTACTGTCCTGTACTACTGTACTACTGTCCTGTACTACTGTCCTGGACTACTGTCCTGTTCTACTGTCCTGTACTGCTGTCCTGTACTACTGTCGTGTACTACTGTACGACTGTCCTGGACTACTGTCCTGTTCTACTGTCCTGTACTGCTGTCCTGTACTGCTGTCCTGTACTACTGTCCTGTCCTACTGTACTGCTGTCCTGTACTACTGTACTGCTGTCCTGTACTACTGTCCTGTACTACTGTCCTGTTCTACTGTCCTGTACTACTGTCCTACTGTCCTGTGCTACTGTCCTATACTACTGTCCTTTACTGCTGTCCTGTCCTACTGTACTACTGTCCTGTACTACTGTCCTGTACTACTGTCCTGTTCTACTGTCCTGTTCTACTGCACTACTGTCCTGTCCTACTGTCCTGTACTACTGTCCTGTACTGCTGTCCTGTCCTACTGTACTACTGTCCTGTACTACTGTCCTGTACTACTGTCCTGTACTGCTGTCCTGTCCTACTGTACTACTGTCCTGTACTGCTGTCCTGTCCTACTGTACTACTGTCCTGTACTACTGTCCTGCTGTCCTGTACTACTGTCCTGCTGTCCTGTTCTACTGTCCTGTTCTACTGTCCTGTACTGCTGTCCTGTCCTACTGTACTACTGTCCTGTACTACTGTCCTGTTCTACTGTCCTGCTGTCCTGTACTGCTGTTCTACTGTCCTGTCCTACTGTCCTGTTCTACTGTCCTGTCCTACTGTACTGTTCTACTGTCCTGCCCTACTGTACTGCTGTCCTGTTCTAATGTACTACTGTCCTGTACTACTGTTCTACTGTCCTGTCCTACTGTCCTGTACTACTGTCCTGTACTGCTGTCCTGTCCTACTGTTCTACTGTCCTGGTCTACTGTCCTGTCCTACTGTCCTGTACTACTGTCCTGTACTACTGTCCTGTACTGCTGTCCTGTACTACTGTCCTGTACTACTGTACTACTGTCCTGTCCTGTTCTACTGTACTACTGTCCTGTCCTACTGTACTGCTGTCCTGTACTACTGTCCTGTACTGCTGTCCTGTTCTACTGTACTACTGTCCTGTACTACTGTCCTGTTCTACTGTCCTGTACTATTGTCCTGTACTGCTGTCCTGTACTACTGTCCTGTACTACTGTCCTACTGTACTGTACTACTGTCCTGTACTACTGTCCTGTAGTACTGTCCTACTGTACTGTACTACTGTACTACTGTCCTTTACTGCTGTCCTGTACTACTGTACTACTGTCCTGTACTACTGTCCTGTACTGCTGTCCTGTACTACTGTCCTACTGTACTGTACTACTGTACAACTGTCCTTTACTGCTGTCCTGTACTACTGTCCTGTACTACTGTACTACTGTCCTTTGCTGCTGTCCTGTACTACTGTCCTGTACTACTGTACTGCTGTCCTGTTCTACTGTCCTGTACTGCTGTCCTGTACTACTGTCCTGTACTACTGTCCTGTACTGCTGTCCTGTACTACTGTCCTGTACTACTGTCCTACTGTCCTGTACTACTGTCCTGTACTACTGTGCTGTACTGCTGTCCTGTACTGCTGTCCTGTACTACTGTACTACTGTCCTGTACTACTGTACTGCTGTCCTGTACTACTGTCCTGTACTGCTGTCCTGTACTACTGTCCTGTACTACTGTACTGCTGTCCTGTTCTACTGTCCTGTACTGCTGTCCTGTACTACTGTCCTGTACTACTGTACTGCTGTCCTGTTCTACTGTCCTGTACTGCTGTTCTGTACTACTGTCCTGTACTACTGTACTGCTGTCCTGTTCTACTGTCCTGTACTGCTGTCCTGTGCTACTGTCCTGTACTACTGTCCTGTACTGCTGTCCTGTACTACTGTCCTGTACTACTGTACTACTGTCCTGTACTACTGTCCTGTTCTACTGTCCTGTACTGCTGTCCTGTACTGCTGTCCTGTCCTGCTGTCCTGTACTACTGTACTGCTGTCCTGTTCTATTGTCCTGTACTACTGTCCTGTACTACTGTACTACTGTTTTGTACTACTGTCCTGTACTGCTGTCCTGTACTACTGTCCTGTACTACTGTACTACTGTCCTGTACTACTGTCCTGTTCTACTGTCCTGTACTGCTGTCCTGTACTGCTGTCCTGTACTACTGTCCTGTACTACTGTACTACTGTCCTGTACTACTGTCTTGTACTACTGTCCTGTACTACTGTCCTGTACTACTGTTCTACTGTCCTGTCCTACTGTCCTGTACTACTGTCCTGTACTGCTGTCCTGTCCTACTGTTCTACTGTCCTGTCCTACTGTCCTGTCCTACTGTCCTGTACTACTGTCCTGTACTACTGTCCTGTACTGCTGTCCTGTACTACTGTCCTGTACTACTGTACTACTGTCCTGTCCTGTTCTACTCTACTACTGTCCTGTCCTACTGTACTGCTGTCCTGTACTACTGTCCTGTACTGCTGTCCTGTTCTACTGTACTACTGTCCTGTACTGCTGTCCTGTACTACTGTCCTGTACTACTGTCCTGTACTGCTGTCCTGTACTACTGTCCTGTACTGCTGTCCTGTACTACTGTCCTGTACTACTGTACTACTTTCCTGTACTGCTGTCCTGTACTACTGTCCTGTACTACTGTCCTGTACTACTGTACTACTTTCCTGTACTGCTGTCCTGTACTACTGTCCTGTCCTACTGTACTACTGTCCTGTACTGCTGTCCTGTACTACTGTCCTGTACTAATGTACTACTGTCCTGTCCTACTGTACTACTGTCCTGTACTACTGTCCTGTACTACTGTCCTGGACTACTGTCCTGTTCTGCTGTCCTGTACTGCTGTCCTGTACTACTGTCCTGTACTACTGTCCTGTACTGCTGTCCTGTCCTACTGTACTACTGTCCTGTCCTACTGTACTGCTGTCCTGTTCTACTGTCCTGTACTGCTGTCCTGTTCTACTGTCCTGTACTGCTGTCCTGTTCTACTGTCCTGTTCTACTGTCCTGTACTACTGTCCTACTGTCCTGTCCTACTGTCCTGTACTACTGTCCTGTCCCACTGTACTACTGTCCTGTCCTACTGTCCTGTACTACTGTCCTGTCCTACTGTTCTACTGTCCTGTACTACTGTCCTGTCCTACTGTTCTACTGTCCTGTACTACTGTCCTGCTGTCCTGTACTACTGTACTACTGTCCTGCTGTCCTGTTCTACTGTCCTGTACTGCTGTCTTGTACTACTGTCCTGTACTACTGTACTACTGTCCTGTCCTGTTCTACTGTACTACTGTCCTGTCCTACTGTACTACTGTCCTGTACTACTGTCCTGTCCTACTGTACTGCTGCCCTGTTCTACTGTCCTGTCTTACTGTTCTACTGTACTACTGTCCTGTACTACTGTCCTGTACTACTGTCCTGTACTGCTGTCCTGTACTACTGTCCTGTACTACTGTCCTGTATTACTGTCCTACTGTACTGTACTACTGTCCTGTACTACTGTCCTGTACTACTGTCCTACTGTACTGTACTACTGTACTACTGTCCTTTACTGCTGTCCTGTACTACTGTACTACTGTCCTGTACTACTGTCCTGTACTGCTGTCCTGTACTACTGTCCTGTACTACTGTCCTACTGTACTGTACTACTGTACTACTGTCCTTTACTGCTGTCCTGTACTACTGTCCTGTACTACTGTACTACTGTCCTTTACTGCTGTCCTGTACTACTGTCCTGTACTACTGTACTGCTGTCCTGTTCTACTGTCCTGTACTGCTGTCCTGTACTACTGTCCTGTACTACTGTACTACTGTCCTGTACTACTGTCCTGTACTACTGTCCTGTACTACTGTCCTGTCCTACTGTACTGCTGTCATGTACTACTGTCCTGTACTACTGTCCTGTATTACTGTAATACTGTCCTGTCCTACTCTACTACTGTCCTGTACTACTGTCCTGTACTGCTGTCCTGTACTACTGTCCTGTACTACTGTACTACTTTCCTGTACTGCTGTCCTGTACTACTGTCCTGTACTACTGTCCTGTACTACTGTCCTGTACTACTGTACTACTTTCCTGTACTGCTGTCCTGTACTACTGTCCTGTCCTACTGTACTACTGTCCTGTACTGCTGTCCTGTACTACTGTCCTGTACTACTGTCCTGTACTACTGTACTACTGTCCTGTCCTACTGTACTACTGTCCTGTACTACTGTCCTGTACTACTGTCCTGTACTACTGTCCTGTTCTACTGTACTACTGTCCTGTACTACTGTCCTGTACTGCTGTCCTGTACTACTGTCCTGTACTACTGTCCTGTACTACTGTACTACTGTCCTGTACTACTGTCCTGTACTACTGTCCTGTACTACTGTACTACTGTCCTGTACTACTGTCCTGTACTGCTGTCCTGTACTACTGTCCTGTACTACTGTCCTGTACTACTGTACTACCGTCCTGTACTACCGTCCTGTACTACTGTCCTGTACTACTGTCCTGTACTACTGTCCTATCCTACTGTACTACTGTCCTGTCCTACTGTCCTGTACTTTAAGCAAATGCCAGATGAGCTGGTTCATCTTTAGCCCAGTGTTCCTGTCTCAATGCGGCGTTTTGCACAGAATTATCATGATATGGCTGATAATGGGGGGCCCCGAGGGGACAAATAAAACGGTGCTGATTTCGTCCCTGGACTGCACTGTAGTAGGTAGTGTGTACTGTACTGTAGTAGGTAGTCTGTACTGTAGTAGGTAGTCTGTACTGTAGTAGGTAGTGTGTACTGTACTGTAGTAGGTAGTCTGTACTGTAGTAGGTGTTGTGTGTACTGTACTGTAGTAGGTAGTGTGTACTGTAGTAGGTAGTCTGTACTGTAGTAGGTAGTCTGTACTGTAGTAGGTAGTGTGTACTGTAGTAGGTTGTGTGTACTGTACTGTAGTAGGTAGTGTGTACTGTAGTAGGTAGTGTGTACTGTACTGTAGTAGGTAGTGTGTACTGTAGTAGGTAGTGTGTACTGTACTGTAGTAGGTAGTCTGTACTGTAGTAGGTAGTCTGTACTGTAGTAGGTAGTGTGTACTGTAGTAGGTAGTGTGTACTGTACTGTAGTAGGTAGTCTGTACTGTAGTAGTTAGTGTGTACTGTACTGTAGTAGGTAGTGTGTACTGTAGTAGGTAGTGTGTACTGTAGTAGGTAGTGTGTACTGTAGTAGGTAATGTGTACTGTACTGTAGTAGGTAGTGTGTACTGTACTGTAGTAGGTAGTGTGTACTGTAGTAGGTAGTGTGTACTGTAGTAGGTAGTGTGTACTGTAGTAGGTAGTCTGTACTGTAGTAGGTAGTGTGTACTGTAGTAGGTAGTGTGTACTGTAGTAGGTAGTGTGTACTGTAGTAGGTTGTGTGTACTGTACTGTAGTAGGTAGTGTGTACTGTAGTAGGTAGGCTGTACTGTAGTAGGTAGTGTGTACTGTAGTAGGTAGTGTGTACTGTAGTAGGTTTGTG